>NC_080790.1:59778299-59888299 GCF_028018385.1 Neofelis nebulosa
TTTCTTGGATATGACACCAAAAGTACAGACAACAAAAGTAAAGGTAAACTGAGTGACATCACTATTTAAAACTTTGTGCCTCAAAAGATACCATAGTCAGAGTGAAAAAATAACCCATGGAATGGAAGAAAATATTTGAAAATCATAGATATGGTAAGAACTCCAACAACAAAAAACTAAATAATCCTATTAAAAAATTGGCAAAGAACTTGAATACACAGTTCTCCAAATGTAATACACAAATCACACGAAAAGATACTTATTAACATCATTAATAATTAAGGAAATGCAAATCAAAACCACAATGAGATACTATTTCACCACATTAGAATGGCTAAACTAAAAAAAGATAAAAGAAAACAAGTGTCAGCAAGGATATAGAAAACTGGAACCCTTGAAAATTCTTGATTGTAAGATAAAATGGTGCACCTGCTACGGAAAACATATAGTTCCTCAAAATTAAAAACAAAATCGCCATCCAGCAATTCTACTTCTGAAGTATACCCAAAAGAATATAAAGTAGGAACTCTAATGTTTATACACCCATGTTCATAGCAGTGTTATTCACAATAGCCAAAAGATGGAAATAAGTGAAGTGTCCAACAAAGTATGAATAAATGAACAAAATGTGGTATATACATATAATGGAATGTTCAGCCTTAAACGTAATACTGACATATGCCATAGCATGGATGAATCTTGAAGACATCATGCTAAGTGAAATATGCCAGTGACAAAAAGACAAATGCTATGGGATTTCACTTATATGAGGTATCTGGAGTAGTCCGATTCATAGAAGCAGAAAGTAAAATAGTGGTTGCCACAGGTTGGGGAGTGGGGAAATCAAGAAGTGTTTAACAGGTAAATAGTTTCAGTTTTGCAAGACAAAAAAAATTCTTAAGTCTGGTCACACAATGATGTGAATATACTTAACACTACTGAACTGTATACTTAAAACTGGTTAAGATGATAAATTTTATGTTTATATGTATTTTATCAAAAATTTTAAAATATGTGTGTAACATATGATTTTACCTTATTATATGACCTGGAAGGCTCTGAAAAAAAGTACATGGAGATCAATTATCTCCTTAAACTAAATAAAAAGCTAAATTTCAGAAGTAACAAGTTTTCTAAATCTTAATAATTTAAATGTATAATCCTAGTTACATAACACCAATTTGCTTTTTTAAAAAGTAATGGGGATTAAAACACAATTCTTATAAAAACAGATTTTATTTTTTTTATTTTAACTTGTTTTATTTTTTATTTTTTTAAATTTACATCCAAATTAGTTAGCAGATAGTGCAACAATGATTTCAGGAGTAGATTCCTTAATGCCCCTTACCCATTTAGCCCACCCCCCCCACAACCCCTCCCATAACCCTCAGTTTATTTTCCATATTTATGAGTCTCTTATGCTTTGTCCCCCTCCCTGTTTTAATATTATTTTTGTTTCCCTTCCCTTATGTTCATCTGTTTTGTCTCTTAAAGTCCTCATATGAGTGAGGTCATATGATTTTTGTCTTTCTCTGACTAATTTCACTTAACATAATACCCTCCAGTTCCATCCACGTAGTTGCAAATGGCAAGATTTCATTCTTTTTGAATGCCAAGTAATACTCCATTGTATATATATACCACTTCTTCTTTATCCATTCATCCATTTATGGGCATTTGGGCTTTCCCCATACTTTGGCTATTGTTGATAGTGCTGCTATAAACATTGGGGTGCATGTGTCCCTTCGGAACAGCACACCTGTATCCCTTGGATAAATACCTAGGAGTGCAATTGCTGGGTCATAGGGTACTTCTATTTTTAGTCTTTTGAGGAACCTCCATACTATTTTCCAGAGTGGTTGCACCAGCTTGCATTCCCACCAGCAATGCAAAAGAGATCCTCTTTCTCTGCATCCTCGCCAACATGTGATGTTGCCTGAGTTAAAAACATTTAGAGGGTTTGAAAAGACATTGAAGTAGGACAATCCTGCACTCACTTCCTCCCATGCACACATGAAGGCTGAAACTACTTAGTGTGCAACTAACTCTGAAAATGACCTGAAGACTAAGAGACCAGCTCTTCCACAGCTAAAGATGTAAAGAAAAAGCCACATCAAGAAGAGTATGAAGGCCAGAGATGTGGTTGGGAATTAAAACCCCGGTGCAGTGACCCATTGGCAAGTGAAATATCAAAAACATAGAGGTCCTTCCTGAGGAGCAAGGGGATCAAGCCCCACATTAGACATTCACCAGCTTGGGGATCTGTGATGGGAAGACAAGCCCCCATAATGTTTGGCTCTTAAAATCAGCAGGACTTAACTCCAGGAGCTTTGAAAATTAGCAGAGCTTGGCATAAAAACAGACACTCAGATCAATGGAACAGAATAGAGAACCTAGAAATGCACCCACAAACATATGGCCAACTAATCTTTGACAAAGCAGGAAAGAATATCCAATGGAATAAAGACAGTCTCTTCAGTAAGTGGTGCTGGGAAAAATGAACCTGGACCACTTTCTTACACCATACATAAAAATAAACTCAAAATGGATGAAAGACCTAAATGTAAGATAGGGAGCCATCAAAATCCTTGAGGATAAAGCAGGCAAAAGCCTCTTTGACCTTGGCCGCAGCAACTTCTCACTCAACACATCTCCAGAGGCAAGGGAAACAAAAGCAAAAATGAACTACTGGAACCTCATCAAAATAAAAAGCTTCTGCACAGTGAAGGAAACAATCAGCAAAACTAAAAGGCAACCGACAGAATGGGAGAAGATATTTGAAAACAACCTATCAGAGAAAGAGTTAATACCCAAAATCTATAAAGAACTTATCAGACTTAATACCCAAAAAGCAAATAATCCAGTGAAGAAATGGGCCAAAGACATGAATAGACACTTCTCCAAAGAAGACATCCAGATGGCCAACCGACACATGAGAAGATGCTCAACATCCCTCATCATCAGGGAAATACAAATCAAAACCACGATGACATACCCCCTCACACCCATCAGAATGGCTAACATTAACAACTCAGGCAACAACAGATGTTGGTGAGGATGAGGAAGAGAGGATCTCTTTTGCACTGGTGGTGGGAATGCAAACTGGTGCAGCTAATCTGGAAAACAGTATGGAGGTTCCTCAAAAAATTAAAAATAGAACTACCCTACAACCCAGAAATTGCACTACTAGGTATTTATCCAAGGGATACAGGTATGCTGTTCCAAAGGGACACATGCACCCCAATGTTTATAGCAGCACTATCAATAATAGCCAAATTATGGAAAGAGCCCAAATGTCCATCGATGGATGAATGGATAAAGAAGATGTGGTGTGTGTGTGTGTGTGTGTGTACACACACACACACACACACACACACAGACAATGGAGCATTACTCAGCAATCAAAAAGAATGAAATCTTGCCATTTACAACTACATGGATGGAACTAGAGGGTATCATGCTAAGTGAAATTAGAGAAAGACAAATATTACATGACTTCACTCATATGAGGAATTTAAGATACAAAACAGATAAACAGAAGGGAAGGGAAGCAAAAATAATATAAAAACAAGGAGGGGGACAAAACAAAAGAGACTCTTAAATACGGAGAACAAACTGAGGTTTCCTGGAGGTGTAGTGGGTGGGGGGATGGGCTAAATGGATAAGGAACATTAAGACACTTTATTTTTTAATTTTCATATCAGTTTTATTTTTTTAATGTGAAATTTATTGTCAAATTGGTTTCCATACAACACCCAGTGTTCATCCCAAAAGATGCCCTCCTCAATACCCATCACCCACCCTGCCCTCCCTCCCACCCCCTATCAACCCTCAGTTTGGTCTCAGTTTTTAAGAGTCTCTTATGCTTTGGCTCTCTCCCACTCTAACCTCTTTTTTTTTTTTTTCCTTCCCCTCCCCCATGGGTTTCTGTTAAGTTTCTCAGGATCCACATAAGAGTGAAAACATACAGTATCTTTCTCTGTATGACTTATTTCACTTGGCATAACACTCTCCATCCACGTTGCTACAAAAGGCCATATTTCATTCTTTCTCATTGCCACGTAGTAGTATTCCATTGTGTATATAAACCACAATTTCTTTATCCATTCATCAGTTGATGGACATTTAGGCTCTTTCCATAATTTGGCTATTGTTGAAATTGCTGCTATAAACATTGGGGTACAAGTGCCCCTATGCATCAGCCCTCCTGTATGCCTTGGGTAAATTCCTAGCAGTGCTGTTGCTGGGTCATAGGGTAGGTCTATTTTTAATTTTTTGAGGAACCTCCACACTTTTCCAGAGTGGCTGCACCAGTTTGCATTCCCACTCACAGTGCAAGAGGGTTCCCATTTCTCCACATCCTCTCCAGCATCTATAGTCTCCTGATTTGTTCATTTCAGCCACTCTGACTGGCGTGAGGTGGTATCTGAGTGTGGTTTTGATTTGTATTTCCCTGATGAGGAGTGACGTTGAGCATCGTTTCATGTGTCTGTTGGCCATCCGGATGTCTTCCTTAGAGAAGTGTCTATTCATGTTTTCTGCCCATTTCTTCACTGGATTATTTGTTTTTCGGGTGTGGAGTTTGGTGAGCTCTTTATAGATTTTGGATACTAGCCCTTTGTCCGATATGTCATTTGCAAACATCTTTTCCCATTCTGTTGGTTGCCTTTTAGTTTTGTTGATCGTTTCCTTTGCTGTACAGAAGCTTTTTATCTTCATGATGTCACAATAGTTCATTTTTGCTTTTAATTCCCTTGCCTTTGGGGATGTGTCAAGTAAGAAGTTGCTGCAGCTGAGGTCAGAGAAGTTTTTTCCTGCTTTCTCCTCTAGGGTTTTGATGGTTTCCTGTCTCCCATTCAGGTCCCTTATCCATTTTGAGTTTGTTTTTGTGAATGGTGTAAGAAAGTGGTCTAGTTTCATCCTTCTGCATGTTGCTGTCCAGTTGTTCCAGCACCATTTGTTAAAGAGACTGTCTTTTTTCCATTGGATATTCTTTCCTGCTTTGTCAAAGATTAGTTGGCCATACTTTTGTGGGTCTAATTCTGCGGTTTCTATTCGATTCCATTGGTCTATGTGTCTGTTTTTGTGCCGATACCAAGCTGTCTTGATGATTACAGCTTTGTAGTAGAGACTAAAGTCTGGGATTGTGATGCCTCCTGCTTTGGTCTTCTTCTTCAAAATTACTTTGGCTATTCGGGGCCTTTTGTGGTTCCATACAAATTTTAGGATTGCTTGTTCTAGCTTCGAGAAGAATGCTGGTGCAATTTTGATTGGGATTGCATTGAATGTGTAGATAGCTTTGGGTAGTATTGACATTTTAACAATATTTATTCTTCCAATCCATGAGCACGGAATGTTTTTCCATTTCTTTATATCTTCTTCAATTTCCTTCATAAGCTTTCTATAGTTTTCAGCATACAGATCTTTTACATCTTTGGTTAGATTTATTCCTAGGTATTTTATGCTTCTTGGAGCAATTGTGAATGGGATCAGTTTCTTTGTCTTTCTGTTGCTTCATTATTAGTGTATAAGAATGCAACTGATTTCTGTACATTGATTTTGTATCCTGCGACTTTGCTGAATTCATGTATCAGTTCTAGCAGACTTTTGGTGTAGTCTGTCGGGTTTTCCATGTATAATATCATGTCATCTGCAAAAAGTCAAAGCTTGACTTCATCCTTGCCAGCTTGGATGCCTTTGATTTCCTTTTGTTGTCTGATTGCGGATGCTGGCACTTCCAACACTATATTAAACAACAGCGGTGACAGTGGACATCCCTGTTGTGTTCCTGACCTCAGGGAGAAAGCTCTCAGTTTTTCCCCATTAAGGATGATATTAGCTGTGGGCTTTTCATAAATGGCTTTTATGATTTTTAAGTATGTTCCTTCTATCCCGACTTTCTCAAGGGTTTTTATTAAGAAAGGATGCTATATTTTGTCAAATGCATTTTCTGCATCGATAGACAAGTTCATATGGTTCTTATCTTTTCTTTTATTAATGTGATGCATCACATTGATTGATTTGTGAATGTTGAACCAGCCCTGCAGCCCAGGAATGAATCTCACTTGATCATGGTGTATAATTTTTTTTATATGCTGTTGAATTCAATTTGCTGGTATTTTATTGAGAATTTTTGCATCCATATTCATCAGGGATATTGGCCTGTAGTTCTCTTTTTTTACTGGGTCTCTGGTTTAGGAATCAAAGTAATGCTGGCTTCATAGAATGAGTCTGGAAGTTTTCCTTCCCTTTCTATTTTTTGGAACAGCTTGAGAAGGATAGGTATTATCTCTGCTTTAAATGTGTGGTAGAATTCCCCTGGGAAGCCATCTGGTCCTGGACTCTTAGTTGTTGGGAGATTTTTGATAACTGATTCAATTTCTTCACTGGTTATGGGTCTGTTCAAGTTTTCTATTTCTTCCTGTTTGAGTTTTGGAAGTGTGTGGGTGCTTAGGAATTTGTCCATTTCTTCCAGGTTGTCCAGTTTGTTGGCATATAATTTTTCATAGTAATCCTTGATAATTGCTTGTATTTCTGAGGGACTAGTTGTAATAATTCTATTTTCATTCATGATTTTATCTATTTGGGTCATCTCCCTTTTCTTTTTGAGAAGCCTGGCTACAGGTTTATCAATTTTGTTTAGTTTTTAGATTCTATATTGTTTTTTTAGATTCTATATTGTTTATTTCTGCTCTGATCTTTATTATTTCTCTTCTGCTGCTGCTGAGGAAGACACTTGTTTGGATGAGCACTGGGTGTTATACCTAGGGGATGAATGACTGGAATCTACTCCTGAAATCATTATTGCACTATATTGGATGTAAAATTAATTAATTAATTAATTAAAAAGATGTGATACACAATGGAATACTTTTCAGTCATAAAAAATAAAATCTTGCCATTTTCAATGACATGAATGTATCTAGAGAGTATTATGCTAAGCAAAATAAGTCAGTAAGAGAAAGACAAATACCACATGATTTCACTCATATGTGTAATTTAAGAAATGAAACAAATGAACAAAGGGGAAAAAAAAAGAGACAAATCGAGAAACAGACCCTTAACTATAGAGAATAAACTGATGGTACCAGAGGGGAGTTGAGGGGATGGGGGAATGGGTGAAACAGGTGAAGAACATTAAGAGTACACTTATGATGGACACTAATGATGTATAGAATTTCTGTATTGCTACAGTGTACACCTGAAACTAATGTAACACTGTATATTAATTATACTGGAATTAAAATGAGAAAATAAAAATTTTAAAAAGAAAAAAATATATATGGAAGCAAATGAAAATGAAAACACAACAGTCCAAACCCTTTGAGATGCAGCAAAGGCAGTCCTAAGAGGAAAATATATTGCAATTCAGGCCTCTAACAAGAATCAAGAACAGCCCCAAATATACAACCTAAACTTACACCTAAAGGAGCTAGAAAGGTGGCAGCAAAGACAGCCCAAAGTCAGCAGAAGAAGAGAAATAATAAAGATTAGAGCAGAAATAAATGATACAGAATCCACAAAAACAGTAGAATATATCAATGAATCTAAGAGCTGGTTTTTTGAAAGAATAAACAAAATTGATAACCCCCTAGCCAGACTTCTCAAAAAGAAAAGAGATAGGACCCAAACAGACAAAATAATGAATGAAAGAGGAGAGATCACAGCCAACACCACCTAAATACAATTACTGTAGAATAATATGAAAAATTATGTGCCAACAAACTGCACAGTCTGGAAGAAATGGACAAACTCCTAGACACTCACACACTACCAAAACTCAAACAGGAAGAAATAGCAAACTTGAAAAGGATCATAACCAGAGAAGAAATTAAATTGGTTATTAAAAATCTCCCAACAAATAAAGGGACACTGGGCCAGATGGCTTTCCAGGGGAATTCTACCAGACATTTAAAGCAGAGTTAATACCTATTTTTCTCAAACTGTTCAAAAAAAAAAAAAACAAAACTGTTCTATGAAGACAGCATTACCTTGATTCCAAAACCAGACAAAGATCCCACTAAAAAGGAGAATTAGAGGCCAATATCCCTGATGAAACTTGATGCAAAAATTCTCAGCAAGATACTAGCAAACTGAATTTAATGGTACACTAAAAGAATTATTCACTATGATCAAGTGGCATTCATTCCTGAGCTGCGGGGCTGGTTCAATACTGACAAATCCTTCAATATGTTATATCACATTAATAGAAAAAAGGATAAGAACCATATGATCCTCTTAACAGATGCAGAAAAAGCATTTGACAAAATATAGCATCCTTTCTTAATAAAAACCTTTGAAAGGGGTGCCTGGGTGGCTCAGTCGGTTGAGTGTCTGACTTCGGTTCAGGTAAATTTCACAGCTTGTGAGTTCGAGCCCCGGGTTGGGCTCTGTGCTTGCTGACAGCTCAGAGCCTGGAGCCTGCTTCAGATTCTGTGTCTTCCTCTCTCTCTGCCCCTCCCCTGCTCAAGCTCTGTCTCTGTCTCAAAAATAAATATTCAAAAAAAAATTTTTTTACATAAAAACCTTCGAGAAAGTCAGGATAGAAGAAACATATCTTAACATTATAAAAGCCATGTATGAAAGGCCCACAGCTAATATCATCCTCAAAGGGAAAAAACTGAGAGCTTTTCCTCTGAGATCAGGAACATGGAACATGACAGGGATGTCCACTCTAACCACTGTTGTTTAACATAGTTTTGGAGGTCATAGCCTCAGCAATCAGACAACGAAACAAAACAAAAGGCATCCAAATTGGCAAAGAAGTCAAACTTTCACTCCTCACAGATGACTTTAATACTCTATATGGAATACCCGAAAGACTCCACCAAAAACTGCTAGAGCCAACACAAGAATTCAGCAAAGTCACAGGATATAAAATCAATGTACAGAAATCATTTACATTTCTATACCTCAATAATGAAGTAACAGAAAGAGATATCAGGGAGTCAATCCCATTTACAACTGCATCAAAAACCATAAAATACCTATGAATAAAAACCTAACCAAAGAGGTAAAAGGCCTGTACTCTAAAAACTATAAAATGCTTAAGAAAGAAATTAAAGATGACACAAAGAAATGGGAAAACATTCCATGCTCATGGATCAGAAGAACAAATATTATTAAAATGTCTATACTACTGAAAGCAATCTATACATTCAATGTAATCTCTATCAAAATAACACCAGCATTCTTCACAGAGCTAGAAAAAACAATCCTAAAATGGGTATGGAACCAGAAAAGGCCCCGAATAGCCAAAGTAATGTTGAAAGAGAAAACCAAGGGGCACTTGGGTGGCTCAGTTGGTTAAGCATGCCACTTTGGCTCAGGTCATGATCTCACAGTTTGTGACTTCGAGCCCTGTGTCGGGCTCTGTACTGACAGCTCAGAGCCTGGAACCTGCTTTAGATACTGTGTCTCCCTCTCTCTTTGTTCCTCCCCTCCCCCCACTCTTGTGTGCACTTGCTCTCTCTCTCAAAAATAAACACACACACACACACACACACACACACACATTTTTTTTTAAAGAAAAGAAAAGAAAAGCTGAAGGCATCACAGTTCTCGACTTCAAGCTGTATTACAAAGCTGTTATTATCAAGACAGTATGGTATCAGCACAAACACAGGCACATAGATCAATGGAACAGAACAGAGAATTCAGAAATGGACCCACATATGTGTAGCCAAATAATCTTCCACAAAACAGCAAAGAGTATCCAATGGAAAAAAGACAGTCTCTTCAGCAAATGGTGCTGGGAAACTTGGACAGCAACTTGCAGAAGAATGAAACTAGACCATTTTCTTTCACCATACACAGAAATAAATTCAAAATGGATAAAAGACCTAAATGTGAAACAGGAAACCATCAAAACCTATAGGAGAAAACAGACAGCAACCTCTTTGACCCTGGCCACAGGAACTTCTTACTTGACATGTGTCTGAAGGCAAGGGAAATAAAAACAAAAATGAACTACTGGGTTTATCATCAAGATAAAAAGGTTCTGCACATCCAAGAAAACAATCAACAAAACTAAAAGGCAACCGACAGAAATGGAGAAGAGACTTGCAAATGACATATCTGATAAAGGGTTAGTATCCAAAATCTATAAAGAAGTCACCAATCTCAACACCCAAAAAAACAAATAATCCAGTGAAGACATGGGCAGAAGACATGAAGAGACCATTTTCCAAAGAAGACATCCAGATAGCAGATACATGAAAAGATACCCAACATCACTCATCATCAGGGAAATATAAATGAAAAAGACAATGAGATACCACCTCACACTGGTCAGTGGCTAAAATTAGCAACTCAGGAAACAATAGATGTTGGCGAGGAAGTGAAGAAAGGGGAACCCTCTTGCATTGTTGGTGGGAATGCAAACTGGTGCAACCACTATGGAAAACAGTGTGGAGGTTACTCAAAAAATTAAAAATACAACTACCCTATGACCCAGCAATTGCACTACTAGGTAATTATCCAAAAGATACAGGAGTGCTGATTCGAAGGGACCCATGCATCCCAATGTTTACAGCAGCACAATCAACAATAGACAAATTATGGAAAGAACCCAAATGTCCATCAGCTGATGAATCGATTAAGAATATGTGGTATACATATACAATGGAATACTATTCAGTGATGAAAAACAATGTTATCTTGCCATTTGCAACAATGTGGATGGAACTGGAGGGTATTATGCTAAGCAAAATAGAGAAAGACAAGTATCCCATGATTTCACTCACTCATAGCTGGATTGAGAAACTTAACAGATGATCATAGGGGAAGGGAAGGAAAAAAAAGGTAAAAACAGAGAGGGAGGCAAACCATAAACGACTGAAATACAGAGAATAAACTGAGGGTTGATGGGGGTGGGGTGATGAAGAGTGGAGAAAATGGGTGATGGGCATTAAGGAGGGCACTTGTTGGGATGAGCACTGGGTGTTACATATAAGTGATAAAGAAATAAAAATAATAATAAAATAAATAAATGCCTGGAGGAAAAAAATGAAAAAATAAAACAAAGATTGTAAGGAGCACCTGGGTGGCTCAGTCATTTGAGCATCTGACTTCGGCTCAGGTCATGATCTTGTAGTTTGTGAGTTCAAGCCCCACATGGGCTCACTGCTGTCAGCATGGACCCACTTAGGATCCTCTATGCTCCTCCCCGACTCATGCTCTCTCAAAAATAAGCCATTAAAAAAAAGCAACAAAGATTGTAATAAGAGACAAAGAAGGGCATTACATAATGTTAAAGGAATCAATCTAACAAAAGGATATAAGTGACAATTGTAAATATCTATGCACCCAACATAGGTGCACCTAAATATATAAAGGGAATATTAACAGAAATAAAAAGAGAAACTGACAATACAATAATAGTATGGGACTTTAACACCCCACTTACATCAATGTATAGATTATCCAGACAGAAAGTAAGAAAGCAGTGGCTTTCAACAACACATTAGATGGTCTTAACAGATAAGTATAGAACAGTCCATCAAAAACAGCGGAATAAACATTATTTTCAAGGGCACATGAAACATATTCCAGGATAGAGCACATGTTAGGTGACAAAAGTCACCTAAGTCTTAATTAATTTAAGAAGACTGAACTCATATCAAGCATCTTTTCCATCCACAACACTAGGAAACAAGAAATCAATTACAAGAAAAAAATACTAAGAAAAAAATTATGAAGGCTAAAACAACATGCTACTAAACAACCAACTGGTCAACAAAGTAATAAAAGAGGAAATCAAAAAAATATCTGCAGACAAATGAAATTGGAAATGTAACAGTTCAAAATTTTGGGGACACAGCAAAAGGAATTCTAAAAGGAAAATTTATAGCGATACAGGCCTATCTCAAGAAACAAGAAAAATCTCTAATAAACAATTTAACTTTACATCTGAGGGAACTAGAAAAAGAAGAACAAAACCTAAGAAGAGTAAAAGAAAGGAGATAGTAGAAATCAGAGCAGAAATGTATGAAATAGAGACTAAAAAAAACCAATATAACAGATCAATGAAACCAAGAGCTGGTTCTTTGAAAATATGAACAAAATTGATAAACTTCTAGCAATACTCATTTAAAAAAAAAGAGGACTTAAATAAACAAAATTACTAATTAAAGAGAAGAAATAACAACCAACACCACCCAACAATTGTAACAGAAAATTACTAAAACCAATATGTCAACAAATTGGACAACTTAGAAGAAGTGGATAAATGCCTTAAAAACATATAACCTACCAAACTAAATCAGGAAAATCTGAACAGACAAATCACTAGCAATGAAATTGAGTAACTTATCAAAAATTCTCAAAAAACAAAAGTCCAGAACCAGAGAGCTTTAGAGGCAAATTCTACCAAAATTTAAAGAAAACTCAATACCCAATTCTCAAACATTTCTAAAAATACAAGAAAAACGAAAACTTCCAAATTCATTCTGTGCAGCTAGTATCACCCAGATACAAAAAAAAAAACAGATAAAGACACAGGCCAGTATCCCTCATGAATACAGATGCAAAAATCCTCAATAAAATACTAGTAAACTGAATCCAACAATTATTTAAAAAATCACATATCACGATCAAGTGGCATTATTCCTGGGATGCAAGTGTGGTTCAATATTCTCAAAACAATCAGTGTGATACATCACATCAATAAGAGAAAGTATAAACACCGTATGATCCTTTCAATAGATGCAGAAAGAGCACTTGACAAAGTACAACTTCCACTCATGATAAAAATCCTCTACAAAGTAGGTATAGAGGGAATATCTCAACATAATAAAGGCCTTATATGAAAAACCCATAGCCAACATCATACTCAATGGTGAAAAACTGGGAGCTTTTCCCCGAAGTTCAGGAATAAGACAAGGCTGTCCACTCTCATCAATTTTATTCAACATTGTACTAGAAGCCCTAATCACAGCAGTTAGACAACATAAAGAAAGAAATGGCATCCATATTGGAACGGAAGAAGTAAAACTCTCACTATTTGCAGATGACACGATACTATATTTTAAAAACCCTAAAGACCCTACCAAAAAATTATTAGAACTGATAAATGATTTCAGTAAGATGGCAGGATACAAAATCAATGTATAGAAATCTGTTGCATTCCTATACACTAATAAAGCAGCAGCAGAAAGTAAAATTAAGAAAAAAATACCATTTATAATTGCACTTCAAACAAGAAAATATCTGAAAGAGGGGAAAGACCTATACTCTGAAAACTATAAAATGCTGATGAAAGAAACTAAAGATGGCACACACAAAAATGGAAAGACCTCTCATGCTCATGGGTAGGAATATCAAATAATGCTAAGATGGCTACACTGTCCAAAACTATCAACAGATTAACCGTAATCCTTATCAAGATACCAATAACATTTTTGACAGAACTAGAACAAATGATCCTAAAAATCTGTATAGAACAAAAGACCCTGAATAGCTACAGCAATCTTGAAAAAGAAAAACAAAGCTAGAGGTATCACAATTACAGATTTCAAGTTATATTACAAAGTAGCAGTAATTAAAACAGTAAGGTAGGGGTGCCTAGGTGGCTCAGTCAGTTGAGTGTCCAACTCTTGATTTCCGCTTGGGTCATGATCTCATGGTTTGTGGGATCAAGCCCTGTGACAGACTGTGCTGACAGTACAGAGCCTGCTTAGGATTCTCTCTAAAAATAAATAAAGTTTAAAAAATAAATAAATAAAACAGTATGGTACTGGCATAAAAACAGACACACAGATCAATGGAATAGAAAACTCAGAAATAGAAATTCCTATCAAAATAACACCAGCATTCTTCACAGAGCTAGAACTAACAACCCTAAAATTTGTATGGAATCAGAAAAGACCCCGAATAGCCAAAGTAATCCTTAAAAAGAAAACCAAAGCTGGAGACATCACAGTTCCAGGCTTCAAGCTATACTACAAATCTGTAATCAAGACACTATAGTACTGGCACAAAAACAGACATATAGATAAATGGAACAAAATACCCAGAAATGGACTCACAAGTGTATGGCCAAATAATCTTTCACAAAGCAGGAAAGAATATCTATCCAATGGAATAGACAGTCTCTTCAGCAAATGGTTTTGGAAAAACTGGACAGTGACATGCACAAGAATGAACCTGGACCACTTTTTTACACCATACACAAAAATATACTCATAATGGATGGAAGACCTAAACATAAAAAATAAAAAAGGAATTCATCAAAATCCTACAGGAGAAAACAGGCAAAAACCCCTTTGACCTCGGCCTCAGCAACTTCTTATTAGACAGGTCTCTGGAGGCAAGGGAAATAAAAGCCAAATCAACTATTAGGACTTAATCAAATAAAAAGCTTCTGCATGGTGAAGGAAACAATCAGCAAAACTAAAAAGCAACTGACAGAATGGGAGGAGATATTCACAAAGGATATATCTGATAAAGGATTAGTATCCAAAATCTGTAAAGAACTTATCAAATCATCACCCTAAAAACAAATAACCCAGTGAAGAAATGGGCAAAAGACATAAATAGACACTTCTCCAAAGACGACATCTAGATGGCTAACAGACACATGAAAAGATGCTCAACATCACTCATCAGGGAAATACAAATCAAAACCACAATGAGATACCCCCTCACACCTGTCAGAATGGCTAAAATTAACAACTCAGGCAACAATAGATGTTGGTAAGGATACGGAGAAAGAGGATCTCTTTTGCCTTGCTGGTGGGAATGCAAACTGGTACAGCCACTCTGGAAAACAGTATGGAAGTTCCTCAAAAAATTAAAAATAGAACTACCCTATGACCCAGCAATTACACTACTAGGTATTTATCCAAAGAATACAGGTGTGCTGTTTCAAAGGGGCACATGCACCCCAATGTTTATAGCAGTGCCATCAACAAGAGCCAAAATATAGAAAGAGCCCAAATTTCCACTGATAGATGAATGGATAAAGGAGATATGGTGTATACATATATGCAACAGAATATTTCTCGGCAATCAAAAAGAATGAAATCTTGCCATCTGCAACAATGTGGATAGAAATGGAGCGTATTATGCCAAGCAAAATTAGTCAGAGAAAGACAGTATCATATGACTTCACTCATATGTGGAATTTAAGATACAAAATAGATGAACATAAGGGAAAGGAAGCAAAAATAATATAAAAACAGGAAGAGGGACACAACATAAGAAACTTAAATACAGAGAATAAACTAAGGGGTCATGGGTAGGAGGATGTGCTTGATGGGCAAGGGGCATTAAGGAGGACACTTGTTGGGATGAGCACTGGGTATTATATGTAGGGGATGAATCACTGGAATCTCTACTGAAATCATTATTGCACTATATGCAACTAACTTGGATGCAAGTTTCAATAAATAAATAAGTAAAAGAAAGAAAGAAAGGAGAGAAAGAAAGAAAGAAAGAAAGAAAGAAAGAAAGACAGACAAACTCAGAAACAAACCCACAATTATATGGTCAATTAATCAACAAAGGAGAAATGAACATACAACGGCAAAAAGACAGTCTCTTTAACAAATGGTGTTGCGAAAACTGGAGAGCTACATGCAAAAGAATGACCACTTTCTTTTATCACATACAAAAATAAACTCAAAATGGATTAAGGACCTAAATGTGAGACATGAAACCATAAAAATTCCTGAAGAAAACACAGGCAGTAACCTCTCTGACATCAGCCGTAACAACATTTTTCTAGGTAGGTCTCCTAGGTAAGGGAAATAAAAGGAAAAATAAACTTTTGGGACTATGTCAAAATAAAAAGTTCCTGCACAGTGAAGGAAACAATAATGAGAACTAACAGGCGACCTTCAGAATGGGAGAAAATATTTGTAAATGACATATGTAATAGAAGGTTAGTATCCAAAATATACAAAGAACTTATCAAACCCCCCCCACACACAAAAACACACAAATAATCCAGTTTAAAAATGGGCAGAATACATGAACAGGCATTTTTCCAAAGAAGATATAAAGATAGCTAACTGACACATCAAAAGATGCTCAACATCACTTATCATCAGGGAAATGCAAATTACAACTACAATGAGATATCATCTCACACCTGTCAGAATGGCTAAAATAAAAAATGTAAGAAATAACAAGTGTTGGCAAGGATGTGAAGAAGAAGAACCCTTGTGCACTGTTGGTAGGAATGCAAACTGGTGCAGCCATTGTGGAAAATAACATGGAGTTTCTCAAAAAATTAAAAAGAGAACTACCCTAAGATCCAGGAGTCACACTAGTGGGCATTTATCCCAACAATACAAAAACAGTAATTTTAACATTACTGTTAATTTTACAGTAATATATAATGTAAATATCACAGTAATATATAATGTAATTTTACAGTAATATGTAATATATAATATATAATGTAAATGTTACAATATTTACAGTAGCCAACCTATGGAAGCAGCTGAAATGTCCATAAAGATGTTATACATAGACAATGAAATGTTACTCAGCCATAAAAACCATTTGCCATTTGCAACAACATGGATAGAGCTAGAGAGCATGATGCTAAGTGAGTAAGTCAGCCAGAGAAAGACAAATCCCATATGATCTCACTCATATGTGGAATTTAAGAAGCAAATGAGCAAAGCAAAAAAAAAAGAGAGAGCAACAAACCAAGAGACTCTTTTTTTTTTTTTTTTTTATTTTTTATTTTTTAAGATTTACATCCAAATTAGTTAGCATATAGTACAACGATTTCAGGAGTAGATTCCTTAATGCCCCTTACCCATTTAGTCCATCCCCCCTCCCACAACCCCTCCAGCAACCCTCAGTTTGTCCTCCATATTTAAGAGTCTCTTCTGTTTTGTCCCCCTCCCTGTTTTTATATTACTTTTGTTTCCCTTCCCTTATGTTCATCTGTTTTGTCTCTTAAAGTCCTCATATGAGTGAAGTCATATGATTTTTGTCTTTCTCTGACTAATTTCACTTAGCATCATACCCTCCAGTTCCATCCACGTCGTTGCAAATGGCAAGATTTCATTCTTTTTGACTGCCGAGTAATACTCCATTGTATATATACACCACATCTTCTTTATCCATTCATCCATCGATGGACATTTGGGCTCTTTCCATACTTTGGCTATTGTTGATAGTGCTGCTATAAACATGGGGGTGCATGTGTCCCTTCAAAACAGCACACCTGTATCCCGTGGATAAAGGCCTAGTAGTGCAATTGCTGGGTCATCAGGTAGTTCTATTTTTTTTTTTAATTTTTTTTTAATGTTTATTTTATTATTTTTGAGACAGAGAGAGACAGAGCATGAACGGGGGAGGGGCAGAGAGAGAGGGAGACACAGAATCGGAAGCAGGCTCCAGGCTCTGAGCCATCAGCCCAGAGCCCGACGCGGGGCTCGAACTCACAGACCGCAAGATCATGACCTGAGCCGAAGTCGGATGCTTAACCGACTGAGCCACCCAGGCGCCCCGGGTAGTTCTATTTTTAAAGAGACTCTTAACTGTAGAGAATAAACGGGTGGTTACCAGAGGAGAAGTTGGTGGGGGATGGGGATTAAAGAGTACACTTATCATAATGGAAAAAATAATCCCTTAAGCACAATGAAAAAAATTGAATATGACACAAATAAATGGAAAGATATACCATGCTCATGGATTAAAAGAATAATAATTGTTAAAATGTCCATACTACCCAAAGGAATCAACAGATTCAATGCAATCCCTATCAAAATATCAATAGTATTTTTCACAGAACTAGAGCAAATAATCCTGAAATTTGTAAGAAACCACAAAAGATCCCAAACAGCAAAAACAATCTCGAGAAAGAACAACAAAGCTGGAGATATCATAATCCCAGATTTCAAACTGTACTACAAAGCTATACAACTACACTAGAGTAATCTAAACGGTACAGTACTTAAACAAAAACAGAAACATAGATCAATGGAATAGAATAAAGGGTCCAGAAATAAACCCACATTTATATAGTCAATTAATCAGTGACAAAGGAGGTAAAAATAGATAATGAGGAAAAGACAATTTCATCAATAAATGGTAGTGGGAAAACTGGACAGTTACATGCAAAAGAATGCAAGTGAACCTGGCTCTTATAACATTTACAAAAATAAAATCAAAATAGATTAAAGACCTAAATATGAAAACTGAAATCATAAAACTCCTAGAAGAAAACGTGTGTAGTACATTTGTAGACATTTGTCTTAGCAATTATTTTGGGATCTGACCCTTAAACACGGAAAACAAAAGCAAAAATTAAAAAAAAAATTTAAAGCAAAACAAACAACTGGGACTACATCAAACTAAAAAGCTTTTACACAGTGAAGGAAATCCTCAACAAAATGAAAAGGCAACCTACTGAATGGGAGAAGAGATTTGCAAATGATATATCTGATAAAGAGATTATATCCAAAATATAAAGAACTCCAAAATCTCAACACCAAAGAACCAAACAATCCAATTTTAAAAATGGGCAGAGATGACCTGAGCTAACATTTTTCCAAAGACATACAGATGGCAAAAGACACATGAAAAGATGCTCAACATCATTAATCATCAGGGAAACGTAAATCAAAACCACAAGGAGGTATCATCTCACACCAGTAGGAATGGCTATCATTAAAAAGACAAGAAATAAAAAGAGAACCCTCATGCACTGTTTGGTGGTAACGTCAACTGGTACAGCCACTATGGCAAACAGTATGGAGGATTCCTCATAAAATCAAAAATAGAAATACTATGTAATCCAGTAATTCTACTATTGGGTATTTACCTGAAGAAAACAAAAACACCAATTAGAAAAGATTCACCCCTATGTTTACTGGATCACTATTTATAATTGCCAAGCCAGCAAAGCAACCCAAGTATCCACAGATAGATAAATGAATAAAAAAAGATATTTACACAATGGAATATTACTAGCCATAAAAAAGAATGAAATCTTGCCATTTGTGACAACATGGATGGACCTAGAGGGTATTATGCTAAGTGAAATAAGTCACATGGAGAAAGACAAACACCCAATGATTTCACTTATATGTGGCATCTAAAAAATGAAATAAATGGGGGCGTATGGGTGGCTCAGTTGATTAAGCGTCTGACTCTCGATTTGGCTCAGGTAATGATTTCATGGTTCTTGGGATCAAGCCTGCATCAAGCTCTGTGCTGACAGCACAGAGCCTACTTGGGATTCTCTTTCTCCCTCTCTCTGCCCCTCCCCTGCATGTGCTTGCTAGTGTTCTCTCTCTCTCCCTCCCTCCCTCTCTCTCTCAATAAACTTTAAAAATAAGTAAAATAAAAATAAAACCAATGGATAAACAAGAACAGACTCATAGATACAGAAAACAATTTGGTGTTTGCTAGAGGGGAAAAGGTTTGGTCAGATGAGCAAAACAGGTGAAGGAGATTAGAGCTACAGACTTCCAGTTATAAAATAAGTCACAGGGATGAAATGTACAGCACAGGGAATATAGTCAATAAAACTGTAATAACTTTGTGTGGTGACAGATGGTAACTACACTTCTTATAGTGAGCATTTCATAATGTATAAATGTCAAGTCACTGTGTTGCACATCTGAAACTAATGTAACATTGTACTGGAACTATACTTCAATTAAAGTATTTTTAAAACTAAAAGGACACCTGGCTGGCTTACTCAGTAGAGCATGCAACTTTACTCTCAGGGTTGTGAGTTCAAGCCCCATGTTGGGTGTGGAGCCTACTTAAAAAACTAATAAAAAATAAAACTAAGCTAAAAAATAAAACATCTAGGGGAGACTAGGTGGCTCAGTCAGTTGAGCATCTGACTTCAGCTCAGGTCATGATCTCATTGTTCCTGAGTTTGAGTCCCACGTCGGGCTCTGTGTTGATGGCTCAAAGCCGGATTCTGTGTTTCCCTTTCTCTCTCTCTCTACGTCTCCCCCACTCATGCTCTCTCTCTCTCTAAATAAACATTAAAATAAATAAATAAAAATAAAACATCTGGATTTAATTTTGATTTGCTAAAAATCTACTTCAATATTCTACTTCCATTCTCAACTTCTCAAAGAAAACAAGTACTATTCTTTTATTTTCTCACAATTATCCTAACATAAATTACACACAAATATTTTCATTAGTTATCTAAGTTTCTTAAAACTTTTTTTTTTAAATAAGCTCTATACCCAATGTAGGGCTGCATTCATGACATCAAGATCAAGAATCACATGCTCTACCAACTGAGCCAGCGAGGCACCCCTTAAACTTATTTTTAACGTATTTATTAAAATAATTTTACTAAACACAGTATTTCTGCTCTATTGCTCAACTGTTTACATAAAATGGTAGTTAGAAATCATTTTCATACAATCTCCTGTTAGAAAAAAAGTATATTTAAATTTCCTTTAACTATTTCTTAAATATACATAAGTTACAAACCACAATGCCCATACTGTAACAGCTGTCTTTATTTTTCATGGCCCATTTAAACATTCACCTACATGTATTTAGTTTTTACCTATTTCATTCAAAAACATAAGCAACTGGAGCAATGTTTTTTATAGATTTAACTATTTTGTTTAAAAGCATTTTTTTTTAAGTTTATTTATTTGGTGGGGGGGGGGGGTGGTCAGAGAAAGAGGGAGAGAGAATCCCAAGCAGGCTCCATGCTGCAAGCACAGAGCCTGACATGGGACTTGATCCCATGAACCATGAGATCATGATCTGAGCTGAAATCAAATCAGACACTTAACCAACTGAATCACCCAGGAACCCCTAAAAGCCAATTTATCTGTACTTGTATAATGAGGAAATTAAAGTTCAGAATAATAGCAACACTTACATAAAATCTTTTAAAATATCTTTACCAAGTGAGTTACCTCAATAAAGTGGAAAAATCCAAATAGAATATTTAATGGCACTAGTTCACTGAAAAACCACCAGGGATACCTTTTCCATGAATCCCTATGAAAACCTAAGAAAAATATGTTTATGAGATTTAAATTCAGAGAATTATACGACAACCAGTCAAGAAGCATAGAATCTATCCTACATAAAATAACTTATCCATTGAGCTTTTTTGCTGAATCACAGCCATACTTCTGTCAGTTCAAATAATGATCTATATATGAGGGATTAATCTGACACAAGACAGTGAAGCTTAATCCTTCAGTATATCATAATCTATTTATTCTGCATGTTAAGAGGATTTCAGATTTAAAATTTATACAGGAAGTGATGCCAGAAATGTACACAGAATAAGATTTTCCTAAAATATTAGGTTTTAATGTCTATATAACATGAATAGACTTCATTTTAAAAAGTCAAAAAATGTCTAAGTAACATAAATGTACTTCTTTATTTTAAAATGTCTAATAAATGTCATTTAAGTTTTAAAAGGCAGAATTAAAGTTCATTTGATCACATTTTATATCAAAGAAATTAAGTCTTAAGTACAGATATTCATTGAAGGGGGACTAGCTAGAAGTCAGCATGTTCTCATTTTATGATCACTAATGAAGTTACCACTATCAAGAGAGGAGAGATGTGACCACATAATTCCCAAGTAGAGTAAAAGGCACTATTAGACTAAAAAGATTCCTTTTTTACTCCGTAATTATTCACATAATATATAAAAAATAAAATTACTCAGGCGGCCTGGGTGGCTCAGTCAGTTAAGCAACCAACTCTTGGTTTTGGCTCGGGTCATCATCTCGCAGTTCCTGAGTTCGAGCCCCATATCAGGCTCTGTGCTGACAGTACAGAGCCTGCTTGGGATGCTCTTTCTCTCCCTCTCTGTCCCTCCTGCTCTCTCTCTCTCTCTCTCTCAAAAATAAATAAACTTTTAAAATTAAAACAAAATAACTCCTGACATATATAAGAGATGCCAATAATTTCTTCTTTGAAAACCTGCCCTGCTTATAACCCTAGAAGGGACAGATCCCTTGTGCCACCTGACCCTGTCCCTTCACACCCAACCGTACCTCCAGAACACAACTGACTGAAGCAATTTATTACTCTGTCTTGGAAATCTGTAATTAGAATACGGACACTTAACTGTGGGATGAAGAGCTAGAAATCACGTGGACGATATGTCTTAGGCTATCATTTTGAAATGGTCATGATAAGTGCATATGCAAGTAAATATGTGAGCAGGAAAGTCAGTTTATAATGAATAAGAAGAGAGAAGCAAACATGCAAAGAAATGTCAACAAGCCAGCTGGTTCCAGAGAGCTGTTTCCTAGAAGCTGCCAGCAACTGAATGAAATCAAATGCCCTTTAAGATATCAACTCTCTCCAAGAGAGTTCTATTGAAACTTTTTGAACGCTTTCTGCTTTTATAAACAAACATTCCTTGATTATGACAATGATTCACAAAATATTTTATACACCAAATTTTACAAAATAATTAAGGACTTCCAAAAACATGACAGGATGAAGAAACAAACTCAACCTCCCTTTAAACTATCTGAGAACTGCTGCTTTTGTAAATGTGAGAAGCATGAGAGAAATGACACCACTAAATATTGTCCTCTATCCCTCAAAAATCTGCAGTACAGGGGTTGCTTGGCTGGCTTAGTCAGTGGAGCATACAACTCTTGGTCTTGGGGTTGTGAGTTCAAGCCTCATTTTGGGTGTAGAGATTGCCTTAAAAAAAATTCTGCAGTGAAGCACTCAAGCTGTGAAATTCCTTAACTCAGAAGACACTTTTCATTCTTATTCTTACCAGGTGTTAATGTCAAGATTTGAGTACCTATTCACCTCCTCCGTTTTTGTGTGATTTTATTTTTTTTTAATCTCTTCATGTTAGACTATTTTATTCTCTGTACCACTTGAACATATCATTTTATCCTTTACTTTCTGGTTATTCTAAATTGGTTATTCTTAGTTTATATTATTGTCCTAATATTTTTGCTATCTTACAACTTTCAACTCTTATTTTTATCCTCTTAAATATTTAGTTCTTATTAAATCTGCATTCAAGTGTTTATTTTATCCAGATTAGATAAAATTTTTTTGGAAATTTCTTTATATTTAAGTAAGTCCTATGCTTGAACTAATGACCCTGAGAGCAAAAGTCACATGCTCTACCAACTGAGCCAGCCAGGCACCCCCAGATTAGATATCCCTTAACCTTATTTATTTTTATTTTTTTCTCTGAACTTAAACTAAATATATTTTTAAATATATAAGATTTTTAAAGAATAAAATTTGAAACTTCTATTTTCTTTCACTCTCCTTTTCTGTGAAAAAGAGGCATACTTAATTTTTTTTTTTTTTGCTCTTTGCTTTATTGAGTTTCACAGAAATTCTGTTTTTAACAAATTGAAGGTCTGTAGCAACCCTCTATCAAGTAAGTCATTTTTCCAACAGCAGTGATTGCTCACTTTGTGTCTATGTGTCACATTTGATAATTCTTGCAATATTTCAACTTTACCATTATTACTATTTGCATTTGTTATGATGATCATAAGTGATCTTTGATGTTACTGTTGTAATTGCCTTGGGGCATCACCAGCTGTACCCATAGCAGATGACAAACTTAATAAATGTTCTGTGTGTTGTGAGTACTCCACCAACAAGTCATTCCTCTGTCTCTCTCTCTCTCTCCCTCTCTGGGATCTCCCTATTACCTGAGACACAGCAATACTGAAATCAGGCCAATCAGTAACCCTATAATGGCCTCAATGTGTTCAAGTAAAACAAGAAGTTGCATGTCTCTCACTATAAATCAAAAGGTAGAAATGATTAAGCTCACTGAAGATGGCCTGTCAAAAGCTGAGAACAGTCAAAAGCTAGGCCTCTTGCATCCAACAGTTAGCCAAGTTGTGAATGCAAAGGAAAAGTTGTTGAAGGAAATAAAAAGGGCTATACCAATGAACACACAAACGGTGAGAAAGCAAAGCAGCCTTGTTGCTGATATGGAGAAAGTGTTAGTGGTCTGAATAGATCAAATCAGCCACAACATTCCCTTAAACCAAAACATAATCCAGAGCAAGGTCCTAACTCTTCAATTTTATGAAGGCTCTGAGAGGCAAGGAAGCTGCAGAAGAAAAGTTTGAAGCTAGCAGAAATTGGTTCATGTGGTTTAAGGAAAGAAGCCATCCCCATAACATAAAAGTGCAAAGTGAAGCAGCAAAGTGCTGATGTAGAAGCTGCAGCAGGTTATCCAGAAGATCTAGCAAAGCTCATCAATGAAGCTACACTAAAAATTTGTGTGTACACAAAACAACCTTCTATTGGAACAAAGTGCCATCTAGGACTTTCAGAGCTAGAAAGGAAGAGTCAATGCCTGGCTTCAAAGGACAGGCTGAGGATAGTGCAGCCAATGACTCTAAGTTGAAGCCAATGCCCACTTACCATCCCAAAAATCCTAGCGCTCTTTTCTAATTATGCTAAATCTGCTCTGCCCGTACTCTAGTAATGGAACAACAAAGCCTGCCTGAATGACAGTACATCTGTTTACAACATGGTTTACTGAATATTTTAAGAATACTATTGAGACATCCAGCTCAGAAAAAAAAGATGCCTTTAAAAATATTACTGTTCATTGACAATGCACCTAAGCTCTGATGGAGATGCGAAACAAGATGTATTATGTTTCATGCCTGCTTACACAATATCCATTCTGCAGCCCAAGGATCAATAAGTCATTTCAACATTCAAGTCTTATTACTGAAGAAATACATCCTGTATGGCTATAACTGCCATAGATAGTGACTCCTCTAGTGATCTGGGCAAGGTAAATTGAAACCTTCTGGAACACAATCACCATTCTATTTTTTTTAATGTTTATTTATTTTTTTAATTTTTTAAAATTTAAATTTTTTTTTAATTTACATCCAAATTAGTTAGCATATAGTACAACAATGATTTCAGGAGTAGATTCCTTAATGCCCCTTACCCATTTAGTCCATCCCCCCTCCCACAACCCCTCCAGTAACCCTCTGTTTTCTATATTTAAGAGTCTCTTCTGTTTTGTCCCCCTCCCTGTTTTTATATTACTTTTGTTTCCCTTCCCTTATGTTCATCTGTTTTGTCTCTTAAAGTCCTCATATGAGTGAAGTCATATGATTTTTGTCTTTCTCTGACTAATTTCACTTAGCATCATACCCTCCAGTTCCACCCACGTAGTTGCAAATGGCAAGATTTCGTTCTTTTTGATTGCTGAATAATGCTCCATTGTGTGTGTGTGTGTGTGTGTGTGTGTGTGTGTGTGTGTGTATACACACACACACACACACACACACACACACCACATCTTCTTTATCCATTCATCCATCGATGGACATTTGGGCTCTTTCCATACTTTGGCTATTGTTGATTGTGCTGCTATAAACATGGGGATACATGTGTCCCTTCAAAACAGCACACCTGTATCCCTTAGATAAATGCCTAGTAGTGCAACTGCTGGGTCGTAGGGTAGTTCTATTTTTAGTTTTTTGAGGAACTTCCATACTGTTTTCCAGAGTGGCTGCACCAGGTTGTATTCCCAAATCACAATTCTAGATGCCATTAAGAACATTCATGATTCATGAAAAGAGGTCAAATTATCAACATGAACAGGAGTTTGGAAGAAGTTGATTCCAACCCTCATGGATGACTTTGAGGGGTTCAAGACTTTATCAGAGGAAGTAACTGCAGACATGGTGCAAACAGCAAGAGAACTAGAACTAGAAATGAAGCCTGAAGATGGGGCTGAATTTCTGTGACTAAATCTCATTACAAGGATGAGGAAAGTTTCTTATCGAAGAGCAAAGAAAGTGGTCTCTTGAGTTGGAATCTACTCCTGGTGAAGATGCTGTGAAGACTGTTGAAGTGACAATGAAGGATTTAGAACACTACATGAACTTAGTCAATAAAGCAGTCGCAGGGTATGAGAGGACGGTCTCTGATTGTGAAAGAAATGCTGTTGATAAAATGCTATCAAACAGCATCTCATGGTACACAGAAATCATTCATGAAAACAAGAGTCTATGGATGCAGCAAACTTCATTATTCTCTTATTTTAAGAAATTGCCACAGTCACCCCAGTCTTCAGTGACCTCTGATCAGTGAGCAGCCATCAGTATCAAGGCAGGACCCTCAACCAGCAGAAAGACTACAACTCACTGAAAGATCAGATGATAGCATTTTTTAAATTTAATTTTTAAATTAAGATATGTATAGTTTTTAGACATAATGCTATTGCATACTTAATGGATAGTGTAATATATAATAGTATAGTGTAAATACAATGTTCATATGCAGTGAAAAAAATTCATCTGATTTGCTTTACTGCAGTGGTCTGGAACCGAACCTGCAACATATCTGAGGTATGCCTGTGTATTATACAACTGGGATCACATAACATATATAGTTTAGGGTCCTGCTTTTTTTAGTTGAGTATAGTACAATTACACTTTAACACTCATCTCTTGATCAGCATTTAAATCAGTTTTCAGTTTAGGGTTTATATTAACACTAATATGTTTACATTACTTTTATATACTTATTTTTGAGTATTCCCTTAAAACAAATTCCTAGAGTTAGAATGCTATGTAAAAGAAAATAAATATTTTCACAAATTGTGAAAGATATCACATGGTTTTCCACAAAATTTAACACAAATTCGCAGGAAATATGTTGAATGTAATTTTTTGTTTACTGCATCCTCAATAAATTCTCATGTTTCTTTGTTTTGTTAATACGATAGATTTTTTCGCTGCACTGCTTTTATTTTGAACAATTTTTAAAATATGTATGATCATTTTATTTCTTTTGTAAATTGCTTCTTAATCTACTTTGCACTCTTAAATGGAAATATCTTTATTAATTTTGCTGACTACAAAATATTACAGATTCTGAAATATTACAGAGAGTAAAATTGTATCACAGACTCTGTCAAAATCTAACAAAAACAATTGAAAAACACCTTAAATGGAAGGGAAACCAAACAAGAAAGGAGAAACAACTATATGAAGAGGTCCAAAATAAGCCACTGTAGCATAAAAATTGTTTTGAGCTAAAGGCATTTGATTTCCTAAAATCCCTTATCTGCCAAAGGAATTCAGTTGTCATAAAGACCCTCCCAGGGAACAACTCTAATCTTCTTTCTTAAAAAAGAAGTCAGCACTGGGGCGCCTGGGTGGCGCAGTCGGTTAAGCGTCCGACTTCAGCCAGGTCACGATCTCGCGGTCCGTGAGTTCGAGCCCCGCGTCAGGCTCTGGGCCGATGGCTCGGAGCCTGGAGCCTGTTTCCGATTCTGTGTCTCCCTCTCTCTCTGCCCCTCCCCCGTTCATGCTCTGTCTCTCTCTGTCCCAAAAATAAATAAAAAATGTTGAAAAAAAAAAAATTAAAAAAAAAAAAAAAAAAAAAAAAAAGAAGTCAGCACTACACCCAGTCAGACTTTGTCACAAAACTAAATCTCCCATCTTTTCTCCTAAGGGCCCACTTATCTTTCCAAAAAATTATCTGTTTTTTTCATGAGTGTCCCTTCTCTCCATGCCTCTCTAAGAAGTCCTTTGTTTTCCCAAAAATGCTCCTCTACACCTGTCTATTAAGATGCTATGTAAGTTCCAAATTTCAAATAATTCAGTCACATTTTCTTTAACTCCCATGTTACATACATAATTAAATATGTGTGTTTTGTCTTGCTAATGTCTTTTGGTAGTTTAATTTGTAGGCCTCTGAGTGTGAACACAAGAGAGTAGAGGAAAACTGTTTCCTCCCTGACAATTTGCCACAAATATTCAAAAAATGATAACTAGAAAAATGGATGGGTTGACCATAATCTCCATCCCACCTCCATCCCAAAAAAATCTCTTCAGAAAGAAGTGTCAGAGAAATCATGAGATTGCTCACAAGTAGTGCCTCTGTTTGAAAAAAAAAAAAAAAAAAAAAAAAAAAAGCAGACTAACGAAGTGAGTAGGGACCTTGGGAAAAAGAGACTGAAAAGGTCTTCAGAGACCTTTTGTCTTCAGAGTAGACAAACTCCAAATAAAGTGCCTATATCCCAGTGAGGAAATGAGGAAACTTCAGGCCCATCATTTAAAACACAAGTAGAGCTAACAGTCCAAGACAATAAATCAGAATTTAGCAAAATAAAAAACTAAAAGGAAAGTCAACTATTATAAACTACAAATGTTGAAGTAGAAACATGGAATAGAATGTTTCTTCCTAGTGTAAGAAAAGACACTAGGGTTATACCACAAGTTGGCGGAAATCATCTGAACTCTGAAAGTATCCTCCACAGGAAAAATATAACCCACTGTTAGAAATGAACCCCAGTTCAGCCACTTAATAGAATTTCAAAGAAAAAGCAAAACCCATTTCCTTTACAAAAGGCTACACAAATCCCCACTGAATTACCCTATTTCTCCTAGTCCTCCCAACTATAAGAGGATAGAAAGCAAATACCCAGCCATCAAGGTCTAGCTCAGAGAAGATAAACCAGTCATAGATCAAAAGTCAAGGAGGGGCACCCAGTTGGCTCAGTCAGTGGAGCATGCAACTCTTGATCTCTGGGTTATAAATTCAAGCCTCATATTGAGGGTAGAGATTACTTAAAAATAAAAAAAAATAGGGGTGCCTGGGTGGCTTAGTTTGTTGAGCATCCGATTCTTGATTTCAGCTCAGGTCAGGATCCCAGGGTCATGGGGTTTAGCCCTGCATCCAGCTCCACATGGGGCTCCATGCTGAGCATAGAGCCTGCTTAAGAGTCTCTATCTCTCGCCCTTTGCAACTACGTGGATGGAACTGGAGGGTATTACGCAAAGCAAAATTAGTCAGAGAAAGATAAGTATCATATGACTTCACTCATATGGGGACTTTAAGACACAGAACAGATGAACATAAGGGAAGGGAAGCAAAAATAATATAAAAACAGGGAGGGGGACAAAACATAAGAGACTCATAAATATGGAGAACAAACAGAGGGTTACTGGAGGGGTTGTGGGAGGGGGTATGGGCTAAATGGGTAAGGGGCATTAAGGAATCTATTCCTGAAATCATTGTTGCACTATATGCTAACTAACTTGGATGTAAATTTTAAAAATAATAATAATAAAATAAAAGCCAAGTTCACAATTTAAAAAAAAAGTCTCTCTCTCTCCCTCTGCCCCTCTCTCCTACTCATGCTCTCTAACATTTAAAAAAAAAAGGCAAAAGATAAATTTAAAAAATAAAAAAGAAACAAACATCACACACACACACACACACACACACAAAGTCGAGAAGAGTTTAGCCATATTGGATTAGAGAAAACAGAAAGTCAGAATAGGGATCCATATCTTAAGAATAGGCATAGGGGCGCCTGGGTGGCTCGGTTGAGCGTCCAACTTGGGCTCAGGTCATGATCTCACGGTTCGTGGGTTCGAGCCCCGCATCGGGCTCTGTGCTGACAGCTCAGAGCCTGGAGCCTGCTTCAGATTCTGTGTCTCCCTCTCTCTCTGCCCCTCCCCCACTCACGCTCTGTCTCCCTCTGTCTCAAAAATAAACATTAAAAAAATTTAAAAAAAAAAGAATAGGCATAATAAAAGAAATATCAAGTCAATCAGAAAATCCTAAAACAGCATAATGAAAGAAATGAACTTTCTATACAGAAAACCCAAAGATAGAAGCTTAGATTATTAAGATCTTTCTTACTTTCTAATACAAGCTTTTAGTGCTCTAGATTTCCTTCTATGTTAGTGCTATAAATTTAATGCTATAAATTTCCCTCTTTTTCTACATCCCACAAATATTTATATGTTGTATTTTCATTTTAATTCAATTCAAACTATGTTGTAATTTCCCTTGAGACCTCTTCTTTGATCTTCTTTAAGCCACAGGTTATTTAGAACTATGTTGCTTAATTTCCAAATATTTGTGTATTTTCCAGACAGCCTTTTTATACTGTTTTATAATTTAATTCCATTACTGTTAGAGAACAGACTTCATATGATTTAATTTTTAAGAATTTCTTAAGGTTTGTTTCATGACCAAGGATATGGTTTATCTTGGTCAGAGGACAGCAAGCTATGGCCTATTTTTGCACCAAAATCCAGCCCCTGATAGTTTTAGTATGGCCCACAATATAGGAATTATTTTGACATTTTAAATGATGAAAATATCAAAACATTTCATGACCTGTGAAAATTATATTAAGTTCAAATTTCAATGTCCATAAATAAATTATTATTGGAACATAACCAAACTCATTTACTTATTAATTATCTAAGACTGCTTTTGCACAGTGGCAGATTAGAATAGTGTGAAGAGACCTTACAGTTCACAGTGCCTAAATATTTACTACCTGACCTTTTACACAAAACATCTGCTGACTCCTAATCTTCGTATATGTTCTACAAACACTTGAAAAGGATATATATTTTATTCTTTTGAGTGTTGTATTCTCTAATTTCAATTAGATCTAGTTGGTTGATGCTGTTATTCAGTTGTTCTATATCAATGTTGATTTCCCATTTGTTTTATCACTTACTGAAAGAAATGTTGAAATTTTCACCTAGAAGTGGATTTTGTTCCTATCTCCTTTCAGTTCTACCAGTTTTTGCACTGTTTATTTTTTAAGCTTCTTGTTGTTAGGTACACAGATATTTAGAACTGGTAAATCCTGTTGGTTCTTTACATTATGTAATATTCCTGGTAATTTTCCTTGCTCTGATGTCTTCTTTGCCTGATATTAATATAGCCACTCCAAATATTGTATTTAGATGGTATAGCTTATTCCATCCCTTACTTTTAACCTGCCTATAGTATTAACCTTAAAATGTGTTTCTTATAGACAGAAAAATATTATTTTAAAAAATATTACTGAATCTGACAATTGCTGTTTTTCAACTGTTGTCTTTAGACCATTTATATTTAATATAAATATTAATGTTTAGATTTAAGACTACAATTTTATTATTTTCTGTTTGTCCTTCTGTTTTCATTCATGTGTTTCCTCTTTCCTACCTTCTTCCAGATATTTATTTTTTAGTATTTCATCTTAATATATTGTTTTTTTATAACTTTTTTTTTTAGCGGTTGCTGTAGGGATTACAATACATTTGCTGAACTTTTCATTATTTTCTTAGTACTATGACTCTTCTGAAGCAAGTTTTATTGTAGTAAGAATGCTTAATATAAGATCTACATTCCTAATAGACTTTTGAGTGTACAACATACTATTGTTAACTATAGGCACAATGTTGTACGGTACATCTCTACAACTTACTCATCCTGCATAATTGAAATTTTATAATTGTTGGTTAACAACTCCCTGTTTCTCCTCCCTCCCCAACCCTGGAAACCACAAAGAATCACTATTTTAACAATTCAAATAAAATATAAAACCTTATCATCATATAGATTCTTTTACCCTCCCCTTCACATTGTAGCTATCTCATAAATTATATTAACATACATTGAAAACCCCATCTGATAGTGTTTTTCATTTCAACCGTCACACATATGCTAGAAAACTTGAAAAAAAAAAGTGAGAATTGTCTATTATGTTACCCAACAATTTACCATTCCTGTTATTCATGCAAATGAACAGATTGGTGCCACTGAAATCTATCATTACCTATCTCACTCTGGTTCTCAGCTCTACCCAATAACCTTTCTCCACTTCCCTCATCAGTTCCTTTCCATCCTTCACTGCTTTTCTCAACCTTTCCATCCTATTTGTCCCCTTAACCTGAGCAAATGACCCTGCCTCCTAATTCACTGATCAGGGACATCAGCCAAGAATTCCTCAAATTCTTCCCATCACACTTAAACTGACCCATACCCACACTTATCCATTTCCCTAGGCTGGATTACAGGGTTGACTGAACAAGTAGCTGCCTGAGTACCAGCCTATAAGAAGTACTAGAACATCACTGGCATAAACTGATAACAGGGGACCATTTAAATCTACTTCATAACCAGGCAAATGCACACTAGTCTCTAAACCACCAAAGTTGACAGAATTTGATCAAAAAATTTAAAATACTTCCTGTCAGCACTAACCTATCTCCAAATATTTTTGCAAATTATATCTATTTAATAAATCATATAGTGCTACTAAAGGCTACACTACCAATCCTGATCCAGATAACTAACAGGCACTTGAAACTTAGTCAAAATCTGCAGAAAATTTGAAATTAAACCATGCATTACATGGTGCTATTTACCAGGAACAAGCAATTTATTTTTTAACCTAAATTTGAAAACTTTAATATGCCTCACAGGAAGCTGTCTGGTTCAGAAAACAGCATAAGAAAACTGACTAAAGAACCAAAATATAGAGAAGTGAGAAGCATGCTGCCAACATAAAAACCAGAAAAAAAAACCTTTAAAATACATTTTGAGCAAGTCTTTCCCACTTTAATAATTTATTCAACAATATTATTAAGCACCAATTATGTGCCAGATACTATTCTGGAGAACAAGACAAATCAGGGTCCTTGCTCTTAAAGACTAACATTCTAGGGGAGGCATACTATTGAAAAAACCAGATGATATGATAGAGAAGACCGGGCTGGAGAGGCTGCCACTAGAGACTGAAATCAAACGAAGGCCACAGTGAGATGCAAAACACCTAAACAATAAATAGAAACCACACAAAAGTAGGGCAGTGGGGGAAACAGAACATCTAAGCAGAGGGAATACCAAGTCCCAAAATAGAAATGATCTTGGCCTTTGAAGAATAGAAGACAAGACTTCTCTGTGGCTGAAATAAAATCAGTAAAGGAATGAACTGTAGGCAATGATGGAAGAAAGATAGGGAGAAGTCAGATCAAGTAAGGCTTTAGGGGACTCAAACCTTAATGAGTATGAATAGATAATGCTATCTGGTCATAAGTGACAGGAAAACAATTTTTTTAAATACAGTTAAAATGTTAAGCTACTTTCTGTGCATCTGGTAAGTCTTTTATTACAAACACAATGATGTATGTACAATTTTTTACTGGAAAGTATCTTCCCACCCTCAGTAAAATAAATGTTGAGCAAACATTTGAAAGAGTGTCTCTTTAGATTTGGCTTTCTACTTTCCTACCATCATTATGGATTAGCAATCAGTTCTCCTGAGCTCTGGAGCTCATCATCTTTACCCACCAGAGCCTCTGATAGCTCACATATAAACCGTAGAAGAGAAAAGTGCCTCCTCTGGGCACACAATCCCTGCACAAGGACATAAATTTAGCAGACAAAGCACCAGATTTCAACCAGCCCCTCCTCACCCACTTGGCCCAGCATCCTTATACATAACCATTTAAGATGGCCTTACCAACCACCTCCTTGGAAATTGTATTCCATCAACTAACCCCTCTCTCTTGTGACTTCAACAGCTCCCTCAAAAGCAAAGGACAGATACATCAGAAACTGTTTACAGTCATGCCCTTCTCCTCAAGAAATGCAGAGCATTACTGTATATTTACCATTATGTACTGCCAAAGCCTGACAGAGTGCTAAGGCTTTGAGTGTTTTGTTAACTTAAAATACATAATCAAAGTTACAGTAGTTCAAAAGTTCTTGTCCTCTTATTAGAAACCAGTTACCTTTATTTGGGTAGCTTTAAAATCATGTACACACCTAGTTATTTGTAATCCACACCCTACTTCCTATGGGTGTGAGATATATCACAGTTTGAGAATGAATTTTTTGGATCATCTATAATTCCAACTACCATATATCTGAATCCTGGCATTACAGCTTACTATCCTGCCAAAAATAATGATGCAAAAACTGGCAGAGATGCTGATTTGTCTGTCAAGAAAATCTTTTTAAAATAATATAACATTTAAAAATTTCCTAGTCAGCACTTAAAACTTTCAACTGTTTCTAAGCAGAATATGTTCCTTAACATGGACTATAATTTAGTAACCGCAAATGGCTAATTTTTTATTATACCTTCACAACTGGTAAACTAAAAAAATTATTAAGACTACATGTCTAATAAAATAAAAATTTGCATATGAGATGTATTATTTATGAAATTTTAATTATTTTTAAAGTACTTTGTTTTAATAATGCACAAATTGTGATACTTATACAAATTATTTACTGTCACCTCTGCTCTTTAATAAAACAGCCACAGATCATAGGGGCCTATAACAACTTTCAGCAAATTAAACACTGACATTGGTCATGCTTTGAGAATGTCTTGAAGTAACCCCAGAGCAAAAAGAATTTATGCTTCAAAAAATAAGCTTTCAGATAAAAATCACAGCTCATTTGCTCTGAACAAAGTATTTTATCCAGCTCTTCTTCAGCCATTGGTACAACAAAATTGACCTTTGTCATGCATCACTGATTTGGTCATCTCATATTCCACAGATAAGCAGGGAACCCTTAATTACAAAATGATTTTTTCTTTTAACAGTAATAATATAGTCCAAATTTGGAAAAATTAAATATTACCCAGAATTCCACTATCCTAAAAACAAATAGCTTTCCCTTTTTAAAGTACCCAATCATTTTACACAAAAGACCATTTATATGAAAAACAGGTACCTTAAAAGGAAGTTGGGTTTTTTCCCCCAATACATTGAGCTAGATAGCCAAAACAGAAGAAGTCACATTCAAATCAAAGTCGGAAAATTGGTTCAGTAGATCTTAGATGGAAAGATACAAATATAGTAAAACTCCAGAATATGAGTGATTTACTTTAACAGTGATTTAACTATATTTTGGAACAAATCATGAGCTGCAATGTTAGGAGTTTTAACAATATTCAACTTTATCTAAAACTTTTCAGATAATTTACAAGTAAAATGATATGTTGTCTTCCTATCATTGCTTTTTGCTTCACAATAATCTTGGTGAAGGGGCAGTGAGCATGCAGTACTGATCAAGTAAGGCTAGCCATGTACTGACTGTTGAAGTTGTATGATATCTAAGAGTTCACTATATTTCTCGACTTTAGTTTATATCAACAATTTTCCAAAATGAAAAATGAAAAAATTTACCAAAAAAACCCTAAGACTATATAAGCTGAAACAGAAAAAAAAAAAAAAATCAGGCTTGTCTTTCATGTATGTTAATTCAAGTATCATCACAGCAAACTCACTCTATCAAAAATGGACTGACTATTTGTCACTCAGAGAAATTGGGATCTATCCACTATTTATCAGGATCACTGTTTGATGATAACACACTGATGGATTCTTCAAAATACTTGCTGCATGGGGCGCCTGGGTGGCTCAGTCAGTTAAGCGTCTGACTTCGGGTCAGGTAATGATCTCATGGTTTTTGAGTTCAAGCCCCTCATCGGGCTCTGTGCTAACAGCTCAGAGCCTGGAGCCTGCTTCTGATTCTGTGTCTCCCTCTATCTCTGCCCCCCCCCTCGCTCCCTCTCTCTCTCTCTCTCTCTCTCTCTCTCTCTCAAAAATAAACATTAAAAAAATTTTTTTTAAACAAAATACTTGCTGATGTCAGAAAAACCTCTGAAAAAACGAAGAGGTTATTCATTAATTCAATTATTCACTCAACAAATATTTTATTAAGCATTTATTCTATGCCAGGTCTATTCTAGGCAATGGAGTTGCATCAATAAATAAAAGAGATAAAAATCGCTATAGAATTTATATTCTATTGGGGAGGAAGTGAGCAGGTAGTAAACACAATAAATTATATATTATGTTGGGGGTGATAGATGCTATGGAAAAAATACAGCGATATAAGAGAGCATTCAAGCAGGGGATGTAGCAATTTTAAGAAGGCTGACCAGGATGGTCTCATGGAGAAGATGCCATTTGAGCCAAGGCTTGAAAGAATAAAGAAAGTGAAGCCTGTGGATAACTAGACAATGTTCTAAAATATAGAACAGGCAGAGGTATGCCTGATGTATTAAAACAAAACAAAAAAACAGCTGAATGCCAGAGTGGCTGGAGCATAATAATCAAGAAGAAAAATAGTGGAGGAGGAGTTGGAGAGACAATAGAGGAAAGAGGTATGGTAGGGAGCTTTACAGGCACTATACGTCAAGCTTTATAGGCCACTATAAAAACTGGCTTTATGATGAGTTAAACAGAATGCCAAAGTGAAGGATTCTGAGAAGACGTTACATTACCCCTTTTCTGATGTGCTTTGACTCTGGGGTTCTAGTCCAGCAGTGACCCAAATGGTTGCTCCCTGTTATCACCCATGGTCTGACCATCAACTCCTTGTCAAATGGCGACTATTGTAGAGGGGCTCCAATTCATGTGTACTATTCCTAGAAAAGCTCTTGACCTCTGAGACATCAACAATCCCCCACTTAGAAGGGGATATAGTGTCACCTCCAGAAGATGTTATAAAAATTTGTTCCTGCTTTTGATGAATAGAAATCATATGCATTAACACTGCTTTTTAGATTATGCAAAATGACTAAATAACTGGCTTGGTATCAGATTAACCATGATTGAAGTCAAAACTAAAAGACACCCTGTGGAATGGGAGAAGATATTTGCAAATCTATAAAAATCTTATCAAACTGAACATCCAAAAAACAAATAATCCGGTGAAGAAATGGGCAGAACACATGAATAGACATGTTTCCAAAGAAGACATCCAGATGGCTAACAGATACATGAAAAGATTCTCAACATCATTCATCATCAGGGAAATACAAATCAAAACCACAAGGAGATACCACCTCATACCTGTCAGAATGGCTAAAATTAACAACATAAGAAATAACACATGTTGGCAAGGGTGCGGAAAAAAGGGAACGCTCCTGCACTGCTGGTGGAACACAAACTGGAACAGCCACTATGGAAAACAGTGTGGAGGTTCCTCAAAAGTTAAAAATAGAACTACCCTACCTTACAATCCAGCAATTGCACTACTAGGTATTTACCCAAAGGATACAATAATACAGATTTGAAAGGGTACATAGCCCCAATGCTTACAGCAGCATTATCAACAATAGCCAAACTATGGAGAGAGCCCAAAAGTCCATCGACTGATGAATGGATAAAGAAGATATGGTGTGTGGGTGTGTATGTATGTATGTATATACACACACATATGGGGCAGGTGTGTGGAGTACATGGGGACGGGATGGGGAGGCGGGGATAGGAGGGGCAGGTGGGGACGGGATGTGGGTGTGTATATATACACACATACATACACACACAATGGAACATAACTCAGCCATCATTTGCAACAACGTAGATAGAGCTAGAGTGTATTATGCTAAATGAAATAAGTTGGTCAGAAAAAGACAAATACCATACAATTTCACTCATACGTGGAATTTAAGAAACAAAACAGATGAACATATGGGAGGGAGTAAAAAAGAAAGGAAAGAAAACCACGAGAGACTCGTAACAATAGAAAACAAACTGAGGGTTGCCAGAAGGAGGTGGGTGGGAGATGGGCTAGATGGGTGATGGGTACCAAGGAAGGCACTTGTGATGAGCACTGGGTGTTCTATGTAAATGATGAATCACTGAATTCGACTCCTGAAACCAATACTGCACTGTATGGTAACTAACTAAAATTTAAATTAAAATTTGAGAAACAAAATCTAAATTCAAGTACTTAGTAACAGTTCAATGATCTTGACAAATTAACTTTTCTTAGTCTTAATTCCTACAATCATTGAAAGAATAAAAATACCTGAACTCATCTAAGGATTATATAAATTAAATGAAAAGAATCTACCCCAGTGCCTAGATCAAATGGGCATTTAAGATCCATTACCTTGCAGCCCTTAGAGTACTTTCCGTGTTGTGTTGCATCCTTGAGAACTCAATCCTAGCAGCCCAAGGTTCCAGAAACACCCAAGTGGAGAAAGAAGAGTCACACCAGTTTAAGTGGGAACAATTGACTGTTTACAGTTTAATAATTGAGGCTGCTGTGCACCAGCATTTTAATCAGGTCTCTATGCTCCCAGCTGCCCAGCCTTGAGCCCAGAACCCTTCCTGGGATTAGAGATGCTGCTCCCATAAAAAAGTGTGGTCTCCCACCCCCTCCCGGGGGGGCCCCCGGCACCACGCTGTGTCTGTATATTCTACACAAGAGTACTTGCGCTTTCCCTTTGTAAATGACATTTGATATGGAGTAAAACAATATAAATGAAAAAAGATTTATATTAGCATCACATTAAAGAAGCTAAATATTTTAGTTTGATGCCTTAATTTTGAAGAGAAAGCTTTGAGATTAAGTTTCCCAAAATAGGTGGCTTTCCAGACATAGCATGAACATGGCTGATATAAACACAGGTCTTTCACTAAAATTCTCAAAAAACAGAAAGACCCCAAACCTCAAATTTATCCCTTTAATGGGATTTTCCTATTGGAAGAAGAAAAAAAATCAAAAATTCTTCTTATTTGGAAGTAAATACTTATACTTATGTATCAATATTGGAAAAAAAATCCTAAAATCATTTGACTATGTTTTAGTTGCCAGCCCTTGGATTTTATAAATATGCAGGAATATTTATAGTAACTAACATTTGCTTCTAGTCCCTCCTTATTTTGTACCTTAGTTAACCTGGGAGAAAATATGAGGCAGATTGCATGACAAATTAATGTTCATGTAATTGCCTATATAAATGATAAATGATACTTTCTTTCATTTTCTTCAAAGACTGTTTTTCCACTTTTGTATGTATCAACTACATATCAGTAGTTTGCCATTCACTTCATAAATTAGCAAATGTAAAACAGAATTCTCCTGGCTCTTTTAAGTGGAGGGACCTTGTTGCTAAGGGAGGGGCAAAGACTACGTTTCCAAGCAATGTTACACTATAAAAAGCTTCCTCTGTGTAATCTCTGACTGACCACTTGCCCCCTTTTGTCCAGGGGAGGGTAAGGAACAATGCCTTGGTGGGCAGGAGAGGGTTCTCAGTCATCTGGCCAGTTGAGATACCATCATTCCAAGTTTTTGTCTCCAGTGCTAGACCTAACCAGACAGAGTCAGTCAGGATTCTGGATGGTTCCTTCAACTACCTGGGCATCTTCCTGTTAATCAGTTTGTTTCCTTTGGAATCCTCTGTTGTTTTGCCTTAGAAAGCAACAATGCCCAATTACTTAAACAGCTTACTGCTTCTCTCATCATAAATGTGCTTGCATTTTCTTTCCTAGCTAGAGCATCTCCTCTCAAAACATGTAATACTCCCTGATAATTGCATTTAGGATAACTCAAACCTTGTGCTCCCCTTTGCAGGTCCTAGAGTGGAAACATCATGAATAATATTTGGTAGAAGTCATCCTAAGAGAGACAAGTAGTCTCTTTCCTGAACCCAGCAGAAAGTAACTTGGAACCAACAGCCTATAATTGCAGTTTCACACTGTGGTTTACCTACATTTGAGCTTGATGAACCTCAAGGACTTTTTTTCATCATATTATTGGTACCATGGATCATTCATTGGTCACTGATAGTCAGAATTTCACAGTAGCCAAGTGGTTTTCTCCATTTAGAAAAGATAGATTTGCTACACTTACATCATTAGTAAACAGTTCTAAGATGGACAGTGATGCTTTAAAAGTACTTTTGTAAATACCTTCTATCTTATCTACAGCTATTCTTTTTTAAGTTTATTTTGAGAGAGAGAAAGGAGGGCGCATGCACGTGCTAGCAGAGAAGGGGCAGGAAGAGAGGGAGAGAGAGAATTCCAAGCAGGCTCTACACTATTAGCACAGAGCCTTATGTAGGGCTTTATCTCATGAACTGAGATCATGACCTGAGCCAAAATCAAGAGGTGGAAGCTTAACTAGATGAGCCACTCAAGGCACCCCTTATCTGCGGCTATTCTTGTTGACAAACATTCCTAATAATTCATTGAAGGGAGTAACAATACTTTTCTCAGATAAATTCACCAGGCTGAGGCTTCTGGAAGTCGAGCATAGAGTTGCCATCGTCACTTTTTCCTTCTCATTTTCTTCCACCAAATTTGTATATGACATTGGGAACTAATCCCTTATTTTGATGTTAAGTTCTCCACAAATTTTTCCTCAGAGATAAACTACGTTTTAATCCAACCATGTTGCTTCTATTATTGATGAAGATTGAGGTGTTCTCGATACTAGGATAAAGACTGGAGTCTTTATTTCTTCTATCACATTATTTTCTCAGAAACTTTGGTATGATTACCACAGATTTCTTGCCAGCTAGGCAGTTTGAAATTATTAATTCTGCATCCTACAATATTTTTCAACCGAAAACCAGAATCACCCCTTCTCTTCAAGTACAGCTCCTTTGCAAACATCTGCCAATAAATATTTAGACTTCACTCTCGCAAGTAACAGTTTCTATATACTCTATTTGTGTTCTTTCTATTCTTTAGTGAATCTCATTCTCTTTGACTTTTTGTCTGACCATCACGTTTGCTTGAGATTTCTCCAAAAATCTAGTTTATTTCTATGTTCAGTTTGGCAATTTTTTAAAAAGACTTTCTTGTTATAAGTAATTTCTACACCCAACATGGGGCTTGACGTACAACCCTGAGATCAAGAGTCACATGCTGTACTGACTGAGCCAGCAAGGCACCCCTTGGTATCTTTTTAGAGATGCATTCATATATTTTACACTGAGATCTGTCTTCTCCAACTTGCATCTAATCTCTTTATGATTTTTTTTTGAATTAACAAAAGGAATTTTTTAACAATCCACCACAGATTTAAGACCAGATTGGTCAACATAGGAAACCTGGTACTAACATATTTCACCTATTTTGGCCATTCAATTTTCCTGCCACTTTTACAATACCAAAGACAATTGTGCAGTAATAATTTTTTGTAAGTTTTTTACAACTTTTCCTAAGTTTATTAAATTTCACAATCCAGAACAGAATTGTTCCATAATATTCTGGCGCTCACATGTGACAAGACGTATGCAACTCTAAAAGCTCTCCAGCTGACCAAGGGCTGCCTACATCCCACTATAAATAGAGCATTTTATAGACATTCATGTTTTATCTTCAAAGTGTAGCCCACAGAATCTAATATGCCTAAAGGGTCTATATTTTTAAACAATCTAATTCAGCAATTTCAAAGGACTCCACAATGGAACAGTTTGGGGAAATCTTTCTCTGATAGACTAACAATAACACATTAAAGGCTATGAAAAGTCACACAGTTCAGAGAAGAAAAGGAAACTATTCTGCTTTGACCATAGATTCCTTTCTCCCTCATAAGAGGGGAAAAAAATTACTTTATTTTGACTATAGAAGGTCGTCTTCTTCATGGGTATTCTACTGACATATCAAAAATTGGTTTATCAGAAAACACAGTTTAAAGAATGCTGATTCCATCTGGAAATCAAAATCATTTTCTAAAAAAATTTTTTTAATGGTTATTTATTTTTGAGAGAGAGAGAGACAGAGCATGAACGGGGGAGGGGCAGAGAGAGAGGGAGACACAGAATCGGAAGCAGGCTCCAGGCTCTGAGCCATCAGCCCAGAGCCCAACGCGGGGCTCGAACTCACGGACCGCGAGATCGTGACCTGAGTTGAAGTCGGATGCTTAACCGACTGAGCCACCCAGGCGCCCCTCAAAATCATTTTCAACATTATTCTCAATGGGGTTGTCTTGCCCTAATGAAAGGGAATTTGTTTTTAATTTTGCAGCAATTTAAAAATTTTTACATATTCTTGGAACTCTGTGGTGGCATTTTGGTTATATAGTTATTGGAATAAGTGAGGTGTTGCTGATATTTAGTGGACAAGAAGCAAGTGAGCAAGAAGGAGCAGAGCTACACAGAGCAAAGAATAGTCCCTTGACTTCCAAACTCCCAATAATTATCAGGGAAAAACTTATCTGTAAATATGTGAGCTTAGAATCTAACTCCATATTTCACATAAACACAATGTGCTCCTGCATTCTACTGATATGTGCTGAAGTTTTCAGGAATTCAAAGTTTGGAACTTTTCAAGAGCAGTTCACCATTTCAGAAAATCACACTACTCAAAGAAAAACCACTCATGATATTTTAAACATCAATAAAGTGTACCTCTATCAGTTTGCATATATAGCAGTCTATGTAACAGTAATTTTGTAACAAGTGCAAGAATCTGACTACTTCCTCGGAATTTCTGGTATGGTCAGGCCTAAGCATTTCTATATTGAAATATCTAATATTTTACTATAAATCAGTTTCTTTTATTTTTATTTTTTTTAACATTTATTTATTTTCAAGAGACAGAGAGAGACACAGTGAGAGGAGGGGAGGTATAGACAGAGAGGGAGACACAGAATCTGAAGCAGGCTCCAGACTCTGAGCTGTCAGCAGAGAGCCTGACGCGGGGCTCAAACCTACCAACAGTGAGATCATGACCTGAGCTGAAGTCGAGGCCTAACCAACTGAACCACCCAGGCACCCCTTTCATTGCTTAATAGGATTTCAAACATTATATGGTCTTTTTAAATGATATGTATAAATAGGTTGTATTGTTTAAAAATTTTATTTCAGGATAATAAAGTGGATATTACAAAGAATTTTATTTTTTAAAGGATAGTGTTCAGTCTGATGAGATTGAGAACCACTGATCTGTAAGCTTTGGTTCTCTAAATATAAATTTGAATTCAGGGGCTCCTGGGTGGCTCAGTAGGTTGGGCATCCAACTTCAGCTCAAGTCATGATCTCACTGTGTGTGAGTTCAAGCCCCGCATTGGGCTCTCTGCGGACGGCTCAATGCCTGGAGCTTGCTTCAGATTCTGTGTCTCCCTCTATCTCTGCCCCTCCCCCCACTTGCACTCTGTCTCTTTCTCAAAAATAAAATGAAAACATAAAAAAAATTTTTTAATTGAATTCAGACAGTCTATGACTGAAAACATGATTAAATTAAACCACAAGTATGTGTGATTAAGATAAATATCAGAGGAGTGCTGGACTGGCTCAGTCAGTAGAGAGTATAGCTCTTGATCTCAGGGTCATGAGTTCAAGCCCCACACAGGGTATACAGGTTACTTAAAAAAATAAAATTAAGTATTTTTTTCTGAGAGTGCACGTGCATGAACAAGGGAGGGGGAGAGGGAGAGAGAGAATCTTACGCAGGCTCTACACCCAGCACAAAGCCCGACACAGGGCTCAACCTCACGACCATGAGATCATGGCCTGAGCAGAAATCAAGAGTTGGACACTTAACTGACTAGGCCACCCAGGCACCCCTGAAACAGTTTTTTTTCAAAGATAAATATTGGGAAATATGGTATACTTAAGATATAATAATTTATCGTTGATAATGCTGCTATAAACATCGGGGTGATGTGTCTCTTCAAATCAGTATTGTTGCATCCTTTGGGTAAATACCTAGTAGTGAAATTGCTGGATCATAGGGTAGTTCTATTTTTCACTTTTTGAGGAACCTCCATACTGTTTTCCAGAGTGGCTGCATCAGTGTGCATCCCCACCAACAGTTTATAGGAGCATTATCAACAATAGCCAAATTATGGAAAGAGCTCAAATGTCCATCAATTTATGAATGAAGTAATGCTCCACACATATAATGGAACATTACTCAGCCATCAAAAAAGAATGAAATCTTGCCATTTGCAATGACGTGGATGGAGCTAGAGAGCATTATTCTAAGCGAAGTAAGTCAGAGAAAGACAAATACCATACGATTTCACTAACATGTGCAATTTAAGACACAAAACAGATGAATATAGAGGGGGAAAAAGAGAGGCAAACCAGAAAACAGACTCTTAATTATAGAGAACAACCTGAGGGTTCCTGGAGAGGAGGTGGGCAGGGGCATGGGTTAAATGGGTGAGGGGATTAAAGAGGGCACTTGTTGTGATGAGCACTGGGTGTTATATACAAGAGATGAATGACTAAATTCTACTCCTGAAACTAATATTACACTGTATGCTAACTAACTGGAATTTAATTAAAAACTTGAAACAAACAACAACAAAAAGAGATATAATAATTTATCAGCAAGCTTTTACTATGTGCCCAGCACTTGATTACACTGATACACAAAGAAGTTTAACACAGTTCTGGCTGCCTTCATGGAACTTACAGTGAAGTGAAGGAGACAAAGTAACAGTTGTAACAAAGAACTAAATGCCAGTTATCTTCTAAACTTTTGTGAAACAAATGTTCATAATTAAACAATAGTCTTAGGAGTCTGGTGTGGCCAGGTAAGTCTCAAAATAAGATAAATCTTCTTTTGTACATTCCAGAATTAACTGGACAGCTTTATTAAGGTATGTTTACATGACAAAAAGAAAACCTGCCAATTTGCCAAGGGATGGGGGGAAAGGGGCAAAGTTAGATCCTGAGAGGACCAACAGGACAGAGATGCTGGAACGGGAGGATGAAAAGCCTTGAAAAGGCATAGCAGTCTGAACTTAACAGGACAAAAGGAAGCTCCTACAGACTCCCTCAGAGAGTAGTAAAGATTAATTACTTAGGCTAAGACAGATAATAATATATAGGACAGACAGACTTACGGAGAGAAAGATAGATGTAAACGATCTCAGAATGTTGAGAAGGGGACTGTGAAATACAAAGATGAGTCAAGTGCTAGATTAGATGAAACTGAGATGATCAGTTTGAACAGACAGCCTTAAAAGCCAACATAAAGTTAACAGCTCAATCTCTCATCACCAGAATGAATGAGCTCAGAGAGAAAACGCACATGGAGATGGTTAGAGGAGGAAGATAGGGCCTTGGGCAACAGTCACTGGCTGGAGGACCAGAAGAACCACAAAGCAGCCAAAGAAGGTATTATTTTACATACAAATGATAAAACAATGGAAAGCTTTACTCTTGCAGGTAAGTGGTAGAAACTAAAAATATAAATTATTTCTTTAAGATTTAAGAAAAGACCACAGAGTCATGACAGTTTACAAATATGACATAAATCCCTAAACCTTTACATTGGTATCAAAGATTACATCCTGTAGATAAGTAACATATAAACTTTTCCATGAAGGAGGCTTTTCTGTAAGAAACACATACTACTTACAGAAAAGGGATTCTGTCACATATAGGTAAGTCAAAAGACCCATAGATGCTATTACAAACTTTCAGCAAATAACATTAAGCAGAAATGAGCTATAAACTCATAATCAATCATCACAAAAAGTTGCATCACCATAAGGATTACTGTTATTCAATGTAACAGACAAAAAATGTTGCCTAAAGGGCAGTCCGGCTTAGAGCACAGATTTAGTTATATGCAACAGTAGATGTTATAGCAGCATGGAGGTCTACAATCCTCTTAAATCATCCCTTATTATCTATGTTCACTTGTAATCTGAAACTACTTACATTAAATTTATCAATCTTATGAACCTACCTCTAGATTGTATTAGCAGCCAAGTCTCTACGGAAATTAATCAATATGCCATCATGACTAAACATTCCCAAGATTAAATGTTGACTCCAGTTGCAATTTAAGAATGTCAAAAATTCTAGGGGCGCCTGGGTGGCGCAGTCGGTTAAGCGTACGACTTCAGCCAGGTCACGATCTCGCGGTCTGTGAATTCAAGCCCCGCGTCGGGCTCTGGGCTGATGGCTCGGAGCCTGGAGCCTGTTTCCGATTCTGTGTCTCCCTCTCTCTCTGCCCCTCCCCCATTCATGCTCTGTCTCTCTCTGTCCCAAAAAAAATTAAAAAAAAAATTAAAAAAAAAAAAACGTTGAAAAGAATGTCAAAAATTCTATAAATAGGATAACCTATGTCCCAGTTTCCTTAGGACAGTCAATTCACACCTGCTTTCAAGATCATTAGTAGCACCCTCTTTCATTCTTAAAGTATAGGCAGTAAATTACATGGAACCCCTATCAATGAAGCCAACTACCCAGGAAATTCTTATGAATTATACTTCTATTTTACTTCATATTTATTCCTACTTTATAAAAGCACCTATAATATTCTATGAACATCCATTAACTTGTAGAGTCCTGCTTATAAGGTCAGGATCTAGTCCTGAGATAGCTAGGGACTGTCTCCTAGTGGTAGGGTGATTCTTGGATGTTCCTGACCCCACCTCTGTTTCAACATCTTTTCAAGCCTGGTGATGTTCTCCCATACCTACTTATAAGCTTCACCCCAACTCTTTCCATCCCATACTTTTTTCCTCTTGTCTTAATAAGCTGTTGTGTGTCCTTCATTCAAACCAAGCTAATGAGAAATGTATCCCAAATATGAAAGACCACTTTACACACACACACACACACACACACACACACACACACACCAGGCTTTGTTTCCTCTAAAATCGGGAAGAAGACAAGAATGCCATTTTTGCCACTTCTACTCAACACAATCCTAGAAGGTCTTGCCAGAGCAATTAGGCAAGAAAAACAAAAGGCATCCATATTGGAAAGGAAGAAGTAAAACTCTCTATCTGCAAATGACATGACCTTCTATGTAGAAAACCCTCAAGAATCCATTCAAAAAAACTGTTAGAGCTAAGAAATAAATTCAGCCAAGTTACAAGATACAAATCAACAGGCAAAAATCAGTTGTACTTCTACCTACTAGCAATGAACAATCTAAAAAAAGAAGAAAACAACACCATTTGTGAAGTATTGAAAAGAATAATCCTCACACCTATTAGAATGGCTACTTTCAAAAAAAGAAAGAAAATAACAAATGTCAGTGAGGTTGTAGGGAAATTTTAACTTTGTGTACTGTTGCTGGGAACGCAAAATGGTGCAGCCATGATGGCAAAAGTACAGTGGTTCCTCAAAAAATTAAAATAAAATTACCATATGATCTGGCAATTCCACTTCTGTGGAATATACCTGCAAGAACTAAAAGCAGGGTCTCAAACAGACATGTACTGTTATGGACTGAATGGTGTCCCTCCAGAAGTCCTATGTTGAAGTCATCCCCAGTATACCTCTGAATGTGACTATATTGGAGATAAAGCATTTAAAAAGGTCCCACGGTGGGTCCTACTCTAATATGACTAATGTCCTTTAAACAAGAGAAAGAGATACCAGGGATGTGCACATACAGACAAAAAGGCCATGTGAGGGAACAGGGAGGAGGTAGCACTCTGCAAACCAAGGAGAGGGGCCTCAGGATAAATCAACACTGGTTATATCTTGATCTAAGATTACTAGCCTCTGGAACTATGAGAAAATAAATTATATCAGATACCTAGAGTAGTCACATTCAGAAGCCAAAAGCAGAAGAGTGGTTGCCATTAGCTGTGGAAAAGGAGAATGTGGAGTTGTTTAATGGGTTTATAGTTTTAGGGGCACCTAGCTGGCTCAGTTGGTAGAGCATGCAACTCTTGACCTTCAGATCATGAGTTAGAACCCCATGTTGGGTATACAGTTTACTTAAAAAAATAAAACGGTTCGGGGCGCCTGGGTGGCTCAGTCGGTTAAGCGGCCGACTTCGGCTCAGGTCACGATCTCGCGGTCCGTGAGTTTGAGCCCCGCATCGGGCTCTGGGCTGACAGCTCAGAGCCTGGAGCCTGTTTCAGATTCTGTGTCTCCCTCTCTCTCTGACCCTCCCCTGTTCATGCTCTGTGTCTCTCTGTCTCAAAAATAAATAAACGTTAAAAAAAAAATTAAAAAAAAAAATAAAATGGTTCTTTAAAAAAAAAGGTATAAAGTTTTAGTTTTGCTAGATAAAAAGAAGTTGCGGAGATTGCACAACAACGTAAATGTGCTTAACACTACTGAACTGTACACTTAAAAATGGTTAAGATGGTTAATTTTATGTTATATGTATTTGCAATAATTAAATTTAAAAAAATACTTAGAGGGGCACCTGGGTGGCTAAGTCTGTTAAGCGTCAGACTTCAACTCAGGTCATGAAAGGTTCTTGGGTTTGAGCCCCACATCAGGCTCTGTGCTGACAGCTCAGAGCCTGGAGCCTGCCTCAGATTCTGTGTCTCCCTCTCTCTCTCTGCCCTTCCTCCTCCCACACTGTCTCTCTCTCTCAAAAATAAATAAACATTATAATTTTTTAAAAAAATACTTAGCAATTAATTTAACCAAGGAGGAATAAGGCTTGCATGTTGAAAGTTACAAAACATTGCCGAAAACAAGAACACAAGAAACAAGAAGACGTTAATAAATGGAAAGAAATTCATGTTCATGGATTGTAAGACTTAATATTGTTAAGATCATAGTACTTCCCAAATAACATGCAGATTTAGTGCAAAATCCCAATAGTATTTGTGGCAGAAATCAAAAACCCATCCTAAAGTTCTTATGAAACTTCAAGGGACCCAGAATAACCAAAACAATCCTGGAAAAGAACAAAATTGCAAGACTCACATCTACAACTTCAAAACTTACTAAAAACTACAAGTATCAAGAGTGTGGGGGCACCTAGGTGGCTTGGTTGGTTAAGTGACCAACTCTTCATTTCTGCTCAGGTCATGATCTCCCAGTTCATGAGATCGAGCTCCATGTTGGGCTCTGTGCTGAGCATAGAGCCTGCCTGGAATTCTCTCTCTCCCTCTCTCTCTGCCCCTCCCCTGCTCACATATACATGCTTGCTTGCTCACTCTTTTGAAATAAATAAACATTAAAAGAAAAAAATGTGGGGTGCCTGGGTGGTTCAGTAGGTTAAGCGTCCAACTCTTGACCTCAGCTCAGGTCTTGATCTCAGGGTCATGAGTTAAAGCCCCATGTTGGGCTCTGCACTGGGCGTGAAGCCTACTTTTTAAAAAATTATACATATATACAATATTTTTAAAGTATGGTACTGACATAAAGACAAATAGAGCAGTGGAATAGAATAGGGAACCCAGAAATAAACCCTCACATACATGGTCAAATTATTTTCAACAAGGGTGTCAAGAACATAAAACAGGGCAAGTCCAGTCTTTTTTTTTTTTTTAGTTTATTTATACTTTGAGAGAGAGAAAACATGTGCAGGTACACATGCATAAGCAGGGGAGGGGCAGAGAGAAAGGAAGAGGGAGAATCCCAAGCAGGTTCCACACTGTCAACACAGAGCCCAAATGGGGGCTTGAACTCATGAACCGTGAGATCATGATATAAGCCAAGATTAAGAGTTGAATGCTCTAGCGACTGAGCCACCCAGGCACCCCAGGTACAGTCTTTTCAGTAAATAATGTTGGGAAAACTGGGTATCTACATGTAAAAGATGAAGTTAGGCACTTAACTTACCCCTTAACTCAAAATGGATCAAAGAACTAAATTTAAGACATAAAACCACACTAGAAAAAAAAGAGGGAGAAAGTTTCATGACACTGGATCTGGCAAAGATTTCTTAGATAGGACACCAAAAGTACAGGCAACAGAAGTAAAATTAAATAAATTAGAATACATCAAAATTTATAATTTTGTTTCCCAAAGGACACTATCAACAAAGTGACAGGCAACCCATGAAATGGGAAAAAGTATTTGCAAATCATCTATTTATAAGGGCTTACTATCTAGAATATATCAAGAACTCCTCTAACCCCCCCCAAAAAAAATCATTAAAAAATGAGCAAAGGACTTGAATAGACATTTCTCAAGAGAAGATACACAAATGGCTAATAAGCACATGAATAGGTGTCCAAGATTACTAATCATTAGGAAAATACAAATCAGAATCACAATGAGGTACCACTTCACACACATTAGGATGGTCATTATGGGGGCGCCTGGGTGGCTCAATTGGTTAAGCGTCTGACTTCAGCTCAGGTCATGATCTTGTGTGTCATGAATTCAAGCCCTGCATCAGGCTCTGTGCTGACAGCTCAGAACCTGGAGCCTGCTTCAGATTCTGTGTCTCCCCCTCTCTCTGCCCCTCCCTGGCTTGTGCCCTCTGTCTCTCAAAAAATTAATAAATATTAAAAAAAATTTTTTTAAAGGATGGTCATTATATTTAAAAAAAAAAAAAAAGGAAAATAAGTGTCAGCAAGGTTATGTAGAAATTGGAACCCCTGTGCATTGCTGGTAGGAATGTAAAATGGTATAACCACTATAAAAAATAGTATGGTGGTTCCTCCAAAAATTACAAATCACATGATCCAGCAATTCCACTTGTGTGTATATACCCAAAAGAATTGAAAGCAGGGTCTTAAACAGATATTTGTATACTGTATTCACATAGCATTATTCACAATGGCCGAAAGGTGAAAACAATCCAGGTGTCCACCAACAGATAAATAAAAAATGGTATACACATACTATGGAATATTCATCTCTAAAAAGGAAGGAAATTTTGGCACATGCTACACTAGATGAACCTTAAAGACATTATGCTAAATGAAATAAGCCAGATACAAAAGGACAAATAATGTATGCTTCCCTTTACATGAGATACCTAAAATAGGCAAATTCATAGGGACAGAAGGTAGATCAAAGGTTATCAGACTGAGGGGAGGAGAAAACGGAAGTTACTGCTTAATGTGACAGAGTTTCAATCTGGAATAATGACAGAATTTTGGAAATAGACTGTAGTAATGATTGCACACCATTGTGGACGTAATTAATGCCATTAATTAACTGTACACCACTGTGGACCTAACTGAATTCTACACTTAAAAATGGTTACACTGGCAAATTTATGGTACAGATATCTCACCACAATAAAAAAAAATACAAGCTTGAAATTGGACTTAATTGGATTAGTATAATGAAATCCAAATGATCTGAATTTATTTATACATTCAGTCATTCACTGACATTTTATATAGCACATATTATGTGCCAGGCACTTGGCTAGATTCTAGGGATAAAGTGATAAACAGACACTTATGATAATGTGTTAATAACATTAATAGCTAACATTTTTGGGGTACTCTTACATGCTCCCAACAAACTAACTGCTATTATTATCCTTGTCTTACTGATGAACAAACTGAAGCTTAGAAAGAATAGCTTGCAAAATACCACACTGCTGGACTCCATACGTTCAACCATTATCCTGCCAGGAAGAGTATTTTCTATAATGAGAGGACAAAGCAAGGCAATTAAGTTAGTCACCCAGGGTTTTAGGTATGTTTAAGTAGAGACTTGAAAGTTGAGTAGGAATTTGGCAAGGGAGGTCGTGTTAAAAATGTTTCTAACAGCACAAGTAAAAAGACTAGAAGAAAATGCAGAGTTCATTCTGGAAATTTCAAGCAGCTTAGAGAAGGTGGAGCTTAAAGTGTCAAAGGTAAATTGCCAAAGATGAAACTGGAGTAGGACCCAAAATAGAGAAGTTTTGTTTTGGTTTTACCTATTGTGAAATAAATCACTATAAAGGTTAGTGGTTTAAAACAACAATCATTTTGTTATCTCTCATTACTCCAAGAATTGACTGGGCTCAGTTGAGTAGTTCTCTAGCTTATTTGAGATCACCTGGGGCTGAAACCATCTAGTTTTCCAGGTATAGAACATGTATAATGGCTCTCCCATTGGTCTGGCATCTTGGAAGGAACATCCAGAAGTCTGGATTCAGCTGGGATGCTGGGATGTCTAGGCATTTCTCTCCATATAGTCCTCCTGCAGTAGCTGGACTTACAAGGAACTTCGGGTATGTAAGTTGAAGTTATCAGGCATTTTTAAGGCTAAAGCCTGGAACTGGCATAATGTCATCTCTGCCATGCTCCGTTACTTAAAATGAGTAACAAAGATCAGCTCAGATTCAGTATGAGAGGGGACTAAACAAGGGTCTGAATCCCAGGAGATGTGGTTCACTGGGGGGGTCAACTTTGGAAACCAGCTACCACAGATTTTATGGATAGGTGCAAGATTGAAGAGAGTAACATCAATTAGAATGTCATTAAAACAAACTAGCTGAAAGATTGTAATGGAATTTTGTATTTATATTTGGGTATAGACAAATAGAATTAAGAGCAATTAAGTGATGAAATGGACCAAGCTAGATGAGTAACTGACAATGAGTGTTGAGGAGGGACCATGGTGGTTAGAATGCAGATGACTGGTTTCCTTGTTAAGCTCCTGGGTTGACTGAGTTGTTATTCACTGATATAAAGAATATAGTAAAAAGAATAGATTTGATAGTAGAGGTACTATGGTATGTCCAGAAAGAAACTGGATCTAGAGATTAGGGCTGAAGATGCAAATTTAGAACTCAAAACGTGAGTAGATGAATTACTCAAAGTGAGTTTGTTAAGTAAGAAGACAGACCACAGTGGAGTCTTGAGGAACAACAACATTTAATATAACAGAAAACAGGGAGTCACAAAGAAGTCTAAGAAGAAGGGTCATCAGGATAAAAATCAGAATAGATGAGTATCACAAAAAAAAAGAAAAAAATCATTTCATAAAAGAGAAAATAACTATAAGTATCAAATGCTATAGAGAGATTAACTATGATTAAGACCGAAAATTGTGCCTATGGATCACAAACAAGTAAGTTACTAGTGACTGGGAAAAGCAGTCATAGGGGTGGAAGCTTTGCAACAGTGAATTAAAAAGTGAACACAAGGGGAAAACGTAGAAACAACAAATACACCAATTTTTTAAGCTTAACTGTTAAGAAGAAGACCTAGTAGTAGCTACAGGACAAGTGATCAAGATAGGTTTTTTAAGATTTCATTTTTAAGTAATTTCTACACCCAACTTGAGGCTCGAACTTACAACTCCAAGATCAAGAGTCACATGATCTACTGACCGAGCCAGCCAGGTGCCCCAAGAGAGGGTTTTTTTTTTTTTTAATTTTTTTTTTTAACGTTTATTTTTGAGACAGAGAGAGACAGAGCATGAATGGGGGAGGGGCAGAGAGAGAGGGAGACACAGAATCGGACAGGCTCCAGGCTCTGAGCCATCAACCCAGAGCCCAACGCGGGGCTCGAACTCACGGACCGTGAGATCGTGACCTGAGCTGAAGTCGGCCGCTTAACCAACTGAGCCACCCAGGCGCCCCTAGAGAGGGTTTTTTAAGATGGTGAAGTCAGAGCATGTTTAAGTACTGTTGAGATGAAGCTAATAGAGAAGGAGAAAAAAACTGAAGATGCCAAAAGAAAGGCCTCTGAGGAAGCAGAAGGGGATAAGATACAGAACACAGACAGAGATTATCCTCAGACTAAAGAGAGCTACCATGCCTAGCAGTGGACAGGAGTTAAAGAATGGCTGTGAGTGCAGGTTAAACCGTAGGTGTGGCACATACACACATATATGTATACGTACATAGAGTATCCATTCACATGGTCCCTAACTTACAATTTTTTGACTTCACAATGGTCCAAAAGTGATACACACTCAGTATAAACCATATTTTGAATATTGAATTTTGATCTTTTCCCAGGCTCACAAGCACAATACTCTCTCATGGTACTGGGCAGCGGCAGCCAGCTCCAGTTCCCAGTCAGCCATGTGACCACAAAAGTCAATAACCAATATCCCTACAACCCTTCTGTACCCATACAATCATTCTGATTTTCACTTTCAGTATAGTATTCAATAAAATACAGGAGATGGCTTTGAGTCAACATGGAGGAAAAGTAGGGATACCATAATTTCCCTCACCCCTCAAACACAGCAGTATTGAGGTCATAACTCTTGGAATTCCAGGAATCCAGGCTACAGTCTGACAGAAACATCACCAGGGGTGTTTGAAGACAGCTTGGAGGGACAGAGGTGCATGTTTGCCAACTGGGAGAGATAAGATGGGTGGCCTAGGTAGACTTAGAAGAGAAAGAGAAGCTGTGGAAGTATGAAATTGTATTTGGATAAGAAAAAGCTCTCTCTGGACCATGGTCCAGAAAATGAAGAATACGAAGAGATCCAGTTTCTACTTTGCAAACAGCCTTAGGAGTGAAGATCAGAGATTTCAGGGTTGCACAACTACTCTCGACCAGAGCCACTGCCAGCGCACCTGTGCCCCTGCTGGTACACGTGCCTGGTGGGGAGGAGAGCCAACCCCAGACTTGGTAATGCTCTGGGAGGTGTGGGGGGCGCACTGGGAGCAAGCCATCCCCTCCACTGAGTACTGTGAGAAGAGGGTTTACTCACTCTCCAAGAACAAAAGACCCTGCAGGTGTCAGCCAGAGGCCCTTTGTTGGCTGGGCAGAGTGGCGCTATTCCAGGTGGTATGGAGCATTCTTTAAGGCAGTGGCTTTAAGGCAGTGGGTTTTGAATCCCAGTCGAGCACAGGGGAGGCACAGGAGACTATGCAGCAGGGCAAACCCGCCTGCCCAGCTGCTCTGGGAAGGCTGCCTGAACAGCGTGGTTTGGGACACCCATCCAAAGAGGAGAAAGATTGGGGTGTCACCATTTTCCTCCTTATCACTAACATGGTGGGGCTTCAGAGAACAGGACAGTGGCCCCCAGTTGAAGCAGGACCCCTTACAAACCCACCCCTCTGTGCTTAGTAACTGCTTATCCTGCTGGAGTGAGAATGACACTCACCAAAACCAGTCAGCCCCTTCTCCAGAGCAGCAAGGCCACCGTTTCCAAGGCACCAACAGACAACTGTCCTATGGTTTTGTATGTTAGTCCAGGTTTGTTGTTATTTTTGTTTTCTTTTTTCGTTCTTTTTTTTTTCTTTCTTTGTCTTCTCTTTTCCCTGCCTTACCTTTCTACTCTATTTTTTCTCCCCCCCCCCCCCCCTTGGAATCAGCCATATACTTTCTGATTTAGTTTTTGGTCAATTCTCATTATATATTTTTCTTTCCCTTTTTTGGGGTGGGGGGGTTACTCTGTTCTGGTTGTTTGTTTAATCAAGCATTTTTACTCTATTCTTTTTACACCTTTTCTGTATCTCCTTCTTATTTATCTTTCCCTCTCTCTCTCTCTCTCTGGACTAAGCCCTCTTGTTTCTTTGATTCTCTGCCTGGTCTTTCTATCCACCCCTATCATTCCTCTCTTAGTTTGGGATAAGGTTTCTTTCCTCTCCCTCTTTCTCCTCTTTTCCAGGGTTACTTCAACAAACAAATCAAAGCATACCTGGTGGGCAATCCAATCCACCACTACAAGTAGTTAGATAAAGCACCCAAGACGTAACAACAGAATGCATGTAACACACTCCAAAAACATTTCCTGAAGTTCCAGGCCCTGGACAGTGTATGACCCCTTTATAATACAGTAGTACTCGCAGGTGCAGGACACAAAACAAGCTATTAAAACACGTAAAGGACAGAAAACTTGCCAAAATAACAAAACAGAAGAATTCTGCCCAAAAGAAATTCCAGGAAGAAATAATAGCCAGAGAATTGCATAAAACAGATATAAACAATACATCTAATCAAGAATTTAGAGTAATAGTCATAAGACTAATAGCTCAGCTTGAAAAAAGATACAAGACAGTAGAGAATCTATTGCTGCAGAGATCAAGGAACTAAGAAGTTCATTGTAGTCACAATGAATTAAGAAATGCTATAAATGAAATGCAAAATAAACTAGATTCAGAGACAGCAAGGATGGAAGAAGCAGAGGAGAGAATAGGTGAAATAGAAGATACAATTATGGAAAATGATGAAGCTGAGAAAAGGAGAGAAAGAAAACTACTAGACCACAAAGGGAGAATTAGAGAACTCAGTGATTCAGTGATACAAAATAATATCCATATCATAGGAGTTCAGAAGAGGAAGAGAGAGAGAAAGGGGCAGAAGATTTATTTAACAAATTATAGCTGAGAACTTCCCTAAACTGGGGAAGGAAATAGGCATCCAAGTCCAGGAGGCACAGAGAACTCCCTTCAGAATCAACAAAAATAGGTCAACACCACAACATAGCATAGTGAAACTGGCAAAATACAAAGATAAAGAGAGAATTCTGAAAGGAGCTAGGGACAAAACGGGCCTTAACCTACAAGGGTAGACACATAAAGGTAATAGCAGACCAGTGCACTGAAACATGGCAGGCCAGAAGGCTGTGGCAGGAGATATTTGATGTGCTGAATAGGAAATATATGCAGCCAAGAATCCTGTATCCAGCAAGGCTGTCATTAAAGTAGAAGGAGAAATAAAGGCTTTCCCAGACAAAAACTAAAGGAGTTCATGACCACTAAGCCAGCCCTGCAGGAAATCTTAAGGGAGACTCTGTGAGTGGAAAGCAGCAAAGACTACAAAGGACCAGAAACATCACCGCAAGACCAAAACCTACAGATAACACAAGGACACTAAATCCATATCTTTCAATAATCACACTGAATGTAAATGGACTAAATGCCCCCAAAAGACAGAGCATATCAGAATGGATAAAAAAACCAAGATCCATCTATATGCTGCTGACAGGAGACTCATTTTAGACTTGAAGACACCTGAAGGTTGAAAGTGACGGGATGGGGCGCCTGGGTGGCTCAGTTGGTTGAGCGTCTGACTCCCGCTCAGGTCATGATGTCATGGTCCATGAGTTCGAGCCCCGCGTCAGGCTCTGCGCTGACAGCTCAGAGCCTGGAGCCTACTTCGGATTCTGTGTCTCCCTCTCTCTCTGACCCTCCCCCGTTCATGCTCTGTCTCTCAAAAATAAATAAATGCAAAAAAAATTTTTTAATAAATAAATAAATAAATAAATAAACAAACATTAAAAAAAAATTAAAAAGAAAGTGATGGGATGGAGAACCATCTATCATGTTACAGGATGTCAAAAGAAAGCCAGAGTAGCCATACTTATACCAGACAACCTAGATTTTAAAACAAAGACTGTAACAAGAGATGAAGAAGGACATTATATCATAATTAAAGGATCTATCCATCAAGAAGAGCTAACAATTGTAAATGGTCATGACCCCAATGTGAAAGCACCCAGATATATGAATCAATTAATCACAAACATAAATAAATGTATAGATAACAATACCATGATTGTAGGGGACTTTAATACATTACAGGAGGTATTCAGAGGCTTTCTATTAGATGATTTTGGCCAACTGTAGGCTAATGTAAGTGTTCTGTGCACATTTCAGGTAGCCCAGGCTAAGTTATGATGTTCAGTAAGTTCGGTGTATTCAATGCATTTTAACTCATGGTAATTTTCAACTCACAATGGGTTTATTAGGACATAACTCCAAGGAAGAGCTATAGTTCATAGTCAAGGGCATTCTCTTCTGACACCTTCTACAGCATTTTCTCAGTGAAGTAGGATGTGGGGTCATCTGCTGAGAACATGGATAGGAGATACGAGAAGAATGAAAGGTTTTAAATAGCCACTATCAAGACTGGAGTATTGGAAAACAGAAACATTGCTAGAAAGCCCGAGAACCAAAGACCAGATTGGTAATCAAGACTCTATACTATTAACAGCTGACTCAAATCTATGGTTTTCTCTTAAAGCTATCAGTAATTAGGTACATAAAATTATATGGATTCAGGGAAGGAGTTGTGCTGAAGAACCATGGTAGATGGATAACAAGAAGATTACAAATTTTACCAAGATATCTATTGATACTTTTAGACTATTCTTTTTTTATTCAATAAACAGACTCACACCATTAACTTGGTAGTTTGCCAAAAGGATATACTGCAGTACTCTAGGTACTACTGAGAGGTACTGCACAGTATGGATGTGGTCCCCATTTGTTTATTTATTATTTTTAAAGGGTCTTTTTATTTTAGGCGTTTATTTTGAGAGACAGTGAGCAAGCGAGCATGAGCAAGGGAGGAGGAGAGAGAGGGGGAGAGAATCCCAAGCAGGCACTGCACTTTAAGCGCAGAGCCTGACGCGGGGCTCGATACCACAACTATGAGATCATGACCTGAGCCCAAATCAAGAGTTAAATGTTTAACTGACTGAGCTGCCCACGTGCCCCCAAAAGGCTTTCTTCTTAAAGGGTCCTGTGAGGGGTGCCTGCGTGGCTCAATCGGTTAAGAATCTGATTCTTGGTTTCAGCCCGGTCACAATCTCACGGTTTCGTGGGTTTGAGCCCAGCATCAGGCTCCATACCGACAGTGCAGAGCCTGCTTGGAATTCCCTCCCCCTCTCTCTCTGCTCCTCCCCCACTCATGCTGTCTCTCTCAAAATAAATAAACTTTAAAAAAAAATTTTAAAGGGCCCCATAAGATACAGAGCAGGGAACTATATCCACCACTCAAGGGTCAATACTTCTATTCACAACTGTATAAAAGAAAAATAAGAGCCACATATACAATTTAAAATTGTCTATTACCAGGGTGCCTTGGTAGCTCAGTTGGTTGAGTATCTGACCTTTGATTTTGGCTTAGGTCATGACCTCACTGTTTGTGAGTTCAAGCTCTGCATCAGGCTCTGGGCAGACAGTGTGAAGCCTGCTTGGGATTCTCTCTCTCCCTTGCTCTCTGCCCCACCCCTGCTCACTTGCTCTCATTCTCTCTCTCAGAATAAACATTTAAAATGATATCTAGTATCTACATCAGAAAAGTAAAGAAATAGGTGAAATATTTTTAATATATTTTAACATAATATATATAAAATATTTCAATAAGCAACTAATATAAACTTACTAAGGAGACATTTTACTTTTTTTATACTAAGTCTTTGAGATGCAGAGTGAATTTTATACTCAACATTGCATTTTCATTCAGACTAGCAATATTTCAGAAGCTCAAAAGCCACAAGTAACTAATGGTCACAGTACTGGACAGTGTTGCTCTAGGTATTATGGTTGTATAATATGTAAAGTTATTATATCCTTGTTGAATTAACAAAGCCACTGCAATTCTTCCTTATACTCATTAATAATATCATTCATAATATATGTTTACATAACATAGTTCATCTACAAATGCTTAGCTATTCTGAGACTCTATGAGTCTAGAAAATGTTTTGCAATCAGATCATCCGAGATAGAGCTTTGGTTCCCTACCAAGTTCATGCTGGTCTCTTGTCTGGAAACCATCAGTATCTACACAGCCACAGGCTGATATTCACTACCTCAGCTAGTCAGGTGTGCAGGTGGAACAGACTGAGGGGGCCAGCTTTCTTTGCTAAGACAGTTACCACTCATCCATCTACCTATGGCCCAGCTTCCAAAAGTCTATTGACATCTTCTGTCATGTTCTCTTTGCCCTTATGGACTTTATGCCTTTCTTTATTCCCTGACTTTAATTTTACTATGTTAAGAGAGAGTGAAAATAAACATGTATTCAATTGACCATGTTTATCTAGAAATTGCTCTTATGATTAGGGGCTGGCTGGTTTATTTCAAAATCTATACATTCATGAGAAGATAACTTATCTACAGATACAAACTTTTTCAAGCTTTAAAGATTTACTCCAATCAGAAATCCAGATATAAATATATAATATTTTAATTAAAAAATCAATTTGCTCTTAAAATTTCTTAAGAACATTTTGTATTTAGAATATTCCTATGCATACAATGAATCAGTTATATTAACATGAAAAGTTAATAATGTTCTTGAACACTAACTCTGCTCCCTCTAGATGAACTGTAAAAAACTGTCTCACCCTAATTCAATTGTGTTGTATGTTTGCTGTGTGAGCTTTAAGTAAATATTTGGACTCTAGCCTCCAGAGGTTTTAGTTTTTATGGGAATCTGAAGAATTGGCACATGAAACAACTGTTAACCTGTCTGTCACTGTTCTGATTAAACCTAAGGGGAACCTGGATTTACCAGCACCTTCCAGAGTAAAAGTTACCAAGTGCTGTGAAAACAGAATTCATGATATTATAAAACTTATAATAGGATAGACTATGCTCATTAATGTGTTCCCTGAAAGACACAAATTTCTTCAGCAGTACTGTGAATGTCTTAGTTTTTTAAAACTAATTTAACTTTATATTCTGTTTGACATGTAAGTCACCCTTTTAAAAATGAGAACTCCGTCAATTTTATTTGTCCTTTTAAGATTATTTTTTCCCTTCAGTTCACATTAGACCAGAGCGGTGTGGTTCTAATCTTTTCAGCTAGAACCCATTCACAGAAAACAGCCCATTGTACTCTTTCAACAACATTTTTAAACCAATGCATACATTTCTATTTTCTTTTTTAAAGTTAACACAATTCTTCAAGTACTTTTTTTTCTTCAAGTATTTACTGACTACTATCTTGTAGCAGGCATTGCTAGATTCTAAGAAAAATAAGATTAATAAAACATATTCTCTGTCTTCAAAAACTTCATAGTCTAGCATGAGAGATCAATAAATATAAAGCATTATGATACGTACTGCAATAAAGGTATGACCAAAGTACTATGGGAAGCCCAGAGGAAAGAAGGATTAATTCTTTCTGGAAATGATGGTGGAAGGAACTGGATTTTCCCAGTGAGAAGAGGTAAAAGGAACAGTGTTCCAAGCAGAAGGAACAACATGAAAAAGGGCACAAGGACACAGCTCCTTTGGGAAACAATAAGAAGCCTGGTGTGGCTAAAACATGAGATTCCTACAGAGTAATAGTAGGAGCTATGAGAAGGAATTTGAATTTTTTGTTATAATGAAGGCAATGAAAAAGCATAAAACCAGGAAAGAGATGGGATTTGTGTCTTAGAAAACTCTATGGCTGTGTAAGTGAATGACTAGAGAAGGGGAACAGAAGGCAGCCAGGAAAACCAATTAAAAGGTTATTGTACCAGACTAGGTGGAACTCTCCACAGTAATTCTGGAACTGGAAAGAAGGGAATGAATGGATTTGACATGCCTTTTAGAGGTAGAATCACTTGGACAGGATGGCTATTTGGATGGAGAAGGTAAAGAAAGAAGAGTCAAAGATTCCACCATGTACTTTGGCTTATACGATGATTTAATGTAAACAGAAAACAACAAAGTTTAAAAAAATAAGCTCTACACTGAGATATCAGCAAGTATTTGCAAGACATTCAAGTGAAGAGATCCAGGAGGCAGTTGGAAATAAGGGTCTCAGCTAAAAAATATAGTCAATACCAAGAATATGGATTTTTGGAATTATCAACATAAAGATGACATTTGCAGTCATATAAGCAGATAAAGTTTCAAGAAAAGGAAATGCTGCCAAATTCTGCACACTACAAAAAAAAAAAGTCAGATGATTAATATGTAAGGCAAAACTTGAAACAAATCTTTTAAAAGAAAATATGGGGAAATATTTTCATGATCATGAAGTGAGAACAAATTTCCTAAATAAGACACACAAAAAGCACCAATCATAAAAGATCAACAAATTCAGCTACTTTAAAACACCCTAAGAAAGACTGAAAGGACAATGCACAAAGTGAGAAATTATCTCCAACACATATAACTGACAAAGGACTAGTTTGCAGAATATGTAAAGAGCTCTTGCGAATCAGAAAAAAAGGTAGACAATCTAATAGAAAAAAAGGAAAATAGAAGAATAGGCACTTCACCAAAAAAGATACCCGAATAAACATAAGGGGCGCAATTTCACCACTAGTCAAGAAAACACAAATCAAAACCACAATGCGGTATTACATATCCAATATATTGACAAAATTTTTAAAAGTCTAAAAATAAGAAGCTTTGGCAAAGATATGGATCAACTGGAATTCTCATACACTATTTAGGAATATAAATTAATGCAACCAATTTGGAACCTGTGCCAATATCTAGTCAAGTAGAAAATATGCATTCCCTATGGCTCAGAAATTTCACTCCTAGGATATACTCTAGAGATTTGCATCTTTATGTGCATCAGGATACACATATAAGAATGTTCAGAGCAGCACCACTGTGATTATCCCAAACTGGAAACATGACAAATGCCTTTCAACAGAACAGATCAATTAATTGTGGTATATTCACACATTGGAATACTATACAGCATACAAACAGAAGCTACTGATACACACAATAACATGAATCAATCTTGTAATTTTAAGTGGAATAAAATTACAAAAATGACACAATATAATTCTATTCATAAATAATACAATATAATAAAATTCAAATAGGCTAAACAAATCCATATTGTTTAGGAATGCATACACAGTGATTGAGAAATGCAAGAAAACAGTTACTATAAATAATAAGATAGTTGTTATTTCACAGGAGACCAAAATGATTGTAATGGGCAAGGGATATTCTCAAGGAATTCTGCAGTCCCAGTGTTCTATTCTTTGACCTCACTGGTGGTGATTACATGATGTTAAGTTGATAACCATTTGATTAAATGTACATATAAATTTTATGGACTTTTAAATATGCAACTTAAAAAAATTTAATGAACTAAATTTTGAAATGGTCCTACATTTAACAAGAGATGTAATAATAAGAAGAGACGTAACCAGAAAGGTCTTGATCCTAAGGACGATTAAAGGAGATTAAGAAAACATGCTATTGAATTCATTCAGAAGTAACTCTGAATACCACACACACACAAAAAAAAAGACAATTCTGTATCTGAGATGAATTACATTTAAATCTGTTTCAAGGCTGATGACTGGATTTCATTCTTTCATTTGAGACCTACCTTGTGTCTGGCACCGTGCCAAGGACTTGCAGTACAGGAAAACTTAGTCCTACCTCTTAGACTTTTCTCAGCACTAGGACCCCCATTGACTTCTAATCTTTCTTGGGATAAAAGATTTAGCTATTTTATTGATTGGAATACGATGAGGCAGGGAGAATCTCAGTTCCAAATGTAGAAATAAAAAGGCATGCAGGAATTAACAGGTGCTAATCTGAGTATATGATACAGTTTATGCCTCAAGTGAGGAAATATAGGGAGAATATGGATGCTAGATGTTTTCTCTTCCAAACATTAAGGAACATGAACAAACAACCTTTATTTTTCACATCAGGCAAGAGAAGGACTGAGATCAATAGCAGGAATACAAGGGTGAGGTCAGGGTTTTTAAAAACTCAAACAATAAAGATACAATTTAAACAAGACTTCTGCTTTTTGCTTTTCAGGAAAGAAAACCTGTATCTATGAAGTGATGTGATCTCTTTAAGTCAACTTTTTAACCCATTTTAAAATTTCAGACTTGGCTCTGAAAAAATAAAATTTACCCTTAAAAAGGCAGTATTTGCTACCAGTGAGATTTAAAAAATTAAGCTACAAACTTCAAAACTCGAAAAGAGAAGTTCCCAAGTTAGTATAATTAGAATATAAGATCCCAAATATCTGTTTACAAATTATTAAGGCTCATACACAGAGCCATTAATCTAATTTCAACTCTTCGTCTGGTTTACACAGTTTTCTCTGGGTTAGAACTCCTATAATGTAGCAAAGTAATATTCTAAGGAGCAAAAAGGATTCAATCAAGAGCAAACAACACATAAACATGAACCAACCAGTAAGGAATTTTAAAATTACTTAGAAATGAGCAATTAGTAGGGAATTAAAATTGATACGAAACTGAAAGAGTAGATAGACCTGGTATCAGACTAGTACTCTCACTTAACGCTCTATTAAAATCTTAATGAACTCTCATAAAGATTGAAGTGATGCTCAGAAACATAAAGGTAATAATGTCCCAGGAAATAATTTTCAGTTACCAAAGCTCAAATTTTATAACTCGAATTTAGATAAAGCATGTTTTGTTGATAACCTGGTAATTGGATTGTCAAGTGATACGGTTGGGGGGTCTTTTAATTAATGTTTGCTAATATGCTGAAAATTTGAGGTAGCTTTTACAGCAAAAGACATGGGATCTGAAGAGAGTACCAGGCCTGCCACCTACCATCTGTGTAATGTTGAGTAAATAACCAAACCACTCTGAGTCTCACACCAACCAACCTTGCAAGACTTGAGAGCAGATAAAGAAAATACATGCAAATGATCCTGTAGGAACTCCAGAAGTATGGAGTCAGTTTCCTTAACATACTACAAAAACTACTTTCAGCAAACTAACACATATTTTTATCTATGTTTTATTAGGGAAAAAAATTTAAACTACAAAAGTCTAGTAAAATGAAGTTACATGTATTCTCATTAGCTTCAACAATTATCCATTCATGGCTAACCTGGTTTTGTCTATATTCCACTCATTCCTTCTCTTCCTCTATTATATTTTGAAGCAAGTCCCAGATATCATATCATTAACATCCTAAGAGCTAAAATCCAGTGGCTTCTTCTCAGTGGATGTACAGGTATATGAAGTCCAACAGAGAGGTCTGAGCTAGTAATGTGAATTTGAGTGTCACCAATAACGAAATCAAGAGTTGAAGCTATAGCTCTGCATAAAGGTCAAATATCCATGCTTAGGAAACAAGATGACAGACTTTTCCTTGATGCTCCTTTGATAAAAATATCTACAGAAAGCATAATTCTTCCATCAAAAAAGAAACTACAGATTTTCAAAGGCCTATAAAACTTCTACATCCTACGACTGTAATTGTTTTTCTGCCTTAAAAAGGTGTCCCTATATTAGTACTCACTATTCTAAAGGATTTAACAAAAATCCCTAAAACACAGACATAATTTATGTAACAAATTTACACACTGGTATTGTAATCAACCCCAAATCTACTTTTCAAACTATTTAAAAACATGTTCCTCCATGTAAATTTTCTGTTCTGCTTGAAGTTTACATATGTTTTACACTTTCTTTTCTATGTATACTTCACAATAAAAATTTTTAAGTAAACTTTAAAAAGAAAATTTGATTCCTACATTTAAATAGCTATGACAGACGATGGTATATCTCATAAGCGTTCAGAGCTTTGAACGTACATGAGAATATTTGCATACTAAAAATATTTTATAAGCTCTTTAGACACCAAGTTGTTGAATCAGAGGCCATTTATTCCTACATTTTCATTAATTTAATGAAAACTATCAAAATTAGTTATTATTTATATTCCACTTCAATCCTGAAAAAAATGTGACTCGAGCTCCTTATATCCTAATTTTACAATCCACGTTAAAAGAATTTCTAAAATTTTCTAAAACAGTTTCATAAGCTGTCCAATAAAGATTAACCTTTGAAATATGAAGTATTTATGACCTCTGGAATGAAATGGAACTTTGTGTCTTTGATTATCTTAGCCACCAAGTAAATTGTCCAAAGGGGATAGGAGGCGTAAAATTTTTAGAAACACAATAGATTGTCAATGGTTAAATTATGATGGGTCACCACTGATTAAATAGAGCTAAGTCCTATTTGATTAGAAAGAACTCCAAAATATTTTAAAGCATATCCTTATCTTTGAACTAATAGTCCTAGAAACCTGAAAGTACAATTTCATAGAGAGATATACATTTTAGTTGTGAACACACGTACACATCTGTGCTTTATTTTTTCCTAAGAAATAATCAGATATATTAAAAGCAGTTTCACTTCGTCTATATTATGTAACTGCCATTTCACCTAAGTTACTGAAGGATTTTTGGAAAATATTTTTAATTTTCACAGGCTTTTGAAAGACTGCACCCAAAGTATTTTAAATGAAATCCAACTCATTTTTAAAGCATGATTAAACAATTAGGTCAAAATGGCATGTCCCCCTCCCTCACAAAACAATCCAATTCTTTTTTCAGATATCAGTAAATATCAACAAGATAATTAAGGCATAATTGCTTTTTCAGGAATGGTTTACTAAACACAGCTAAATGCAAAGCCTCTCCTTTCCAAAAAAAAAAAAAAAAGCATATTCCAGACACCCACACATTTAATTAAACAGGTTCTTTCTTAAAGATAATAGAGATGTTTTCTTGTTGTATTCACCTTTTAGTTGCTTTCTACTTTAATATTATATTGTTGAATATAACTATTCTTTAGTTAAATCTAATCAGTTTTTTTTTCATTCTTATTTTAGACATTAAAATGTATGGGGGAAGGGAAAAGAAGTGTGGAAAATATAGAATAACTTGAGAATTTGATAGGTTTTCAATTAAGGAATTTCATAAAGATATCTTGTTGCTGTTCTTAAATTAATTCTGCATCAGAAGCCAAGTGATTTTTTCGGTCTTGAATAGTAATGACACAGATTTTCTCTACCAATAATGTATATATTAACTACATTTAATATATCGGATACAATTTTATTTCTGTATTTCTAAAGAAAATCTGAGAGCCTGTTAAGGCTTAATTAATAACATCAATAACAATTCTGCCAGAGTAAGTAGTGGTTTTATCATTTATCTTCACAATCGAAAGAAATCTGTTTATTTGTGAAACTGCTATTTTGAACACATACATAAGAAAACTAGTAATTTTCTTTTGACACAAGAAATGAAACCACTGCTTTTTTAGCCCAATAATGTAGCACACATGAATTTGCTGACATACAGTGTCTTTTTACCTGCTTTCCCGCTCACGTAAATACTCCATAGCTTTAACGATTTTTTTTCCCCTCAAAAACACTGTTTTCACAATCTAGGGAAACGTCTCCATATACTCTCAGTAGCTACTGAAGACTGAAAAGTTCTACAACAAACGAGGTTACTTCACTGAATCTTTTCAGAGCTTCAGGAAATGAATGCGGTGCTCCCACGATAGTTTTAAGTTTTAAAATTCCTTAAAAATCACCAATAGGAGTTATCCTTTACGCCTCACGGCACCTCACACGTGTTCACTTCAGGGTGGACTTTTCTGCCCCTGGAGTTTGAGCAGAGAACACAAACTAGGAGTAAAAAACACGAAGATTTCGTTGGGTGCTCAACGAAAGAAAACTGTTGAGTAAGCAACTGTCTTCGCGTTGCTAAATCTCCTTAAGTTGTCTCACTTGTGTCACGAACACCCAACCCAAACAGAACAAACCTCTCCCCTCCCGAGAGGGGCGAGCTGAATGAGAGCGGTTCTGCCCATTAACAGGTGGCCGGGCCGGGAGGGGCCTTCTGCGCTCCCGCCGCCGCCGCCGCCGCCGCCGCCGCCGCCGCCCGGGGACGCCCTCCCCTCACCCGGCCTGGCCACCTCGGGCCGCCCCCGCCGCGGCCACGCACCCACCCCTCTCCCCGCTAGCTCCCGCGCCCTGGTGGCCTGCGGTGCCCCAGTGCCTTCGGGCTCCTGGTTTCCACCCAGCGCCACGGGCCCTCGGCACAGACGGGGAGGCCCTGGGAGAAGCACGTGCCTCTTTTCGAAGCCTCCTTTCCCCGGGGCGGGAACTCCCGCCGGGTCTCCGCGCGCCCGGCCACCGGGGCCCATCTGCTGAAGTAGGCAGGTGCCGAACCTTCTAGACGCCGCCGAGTGGCCGGGCCACGGGGACGGGTCTGACCTACCCACCAGCAACTTGGCCCAAGTGTGAAGTTCTGGAGCGCCCCAGGCCAAGCGGGGCCAACTAACAAATGCGACCGAACGGAGGCCCAAGGGTTTGAGTACCTTGCTCCGGAGGCCACACAGTTGTCTGAGCAGGCGCAAAGCCGGGTCTCCTGGTGTCATTCCCCCGAACAGCCAAGAGGACCGCTGCCCCCTCCCCCAGAACCCGCCTCGGAACTGCGGGTGGGGGCAGCGTAGCACCCCATTCATTCTAGCGCCACTGGCAGCTGCTGCGTGAACCGGGGCGGGACGGGCAGGGTGGGCTGAGGGGAGCGCCCGGGAAGCCCTCCAACCCGGGTGCCCAGGCCCGTGCAGCGCGGGCTGGAAGCCTCTTTGCTCCGGCCATCGCCCCGGCCTCTCCAGCACGTGCGGGCCCCGCACCCGAGGGGCCACGGCACACCCGGCGGGTCGGCCTTGGCTCCGCCTTTAACTGGAGGCGCTGCCCAAGGCGGAGCCCGCGCGGGCGCGGCCCGGCCCTGCGCTCGGGGTCTTCCTCCGGGGGCGGCGCCGGCGGGCCGCGGCTGCGCCCTCCCGCGGGCCTCTGCTGAGTCGGGGATAATGGGTTTGTTGGAGTGGGGAGGCGCAGTGCGCCCGAGCCGGGCCTACGGAGTCCAGAGGGAGGACGCGGCCGAAGAGGCTTTTCTGTAACCGGAGCTCGCGGCCCTAAGACCTTGCTCCGCGCGGGACTCTGAGGGAGGGCTCGTTCTCCAAACCCAGCCTCGCGTTGTGTTCTCAGGTCTTACACGGAATAAACAGAATAGGGTGTGTTGGTCACTTCGCAGGAAACTTTTCGTTGTTTCCTTATTTCCTTCCCGTCCGTGGGCAAGTTGAGCAGCTTCTGGGCCTTACACCCAGTAGGTTTCGGGCCGAACAGAATCTGGACAGCTCCGGGTCCCTGGGTTTTCTGGACGGATCATCCCACCCCATCCCCACCTCTTTCCTGGTCTTCTCTCAGGACAAGATGGAACCGTCCTTTCCGACCCCCTGCTGCAAGTGGGGAGTCTTCTTCCCCTGCCAAAGTGAAACGCGTCCTTGTCGGCTTTCCTAGATCTTAAGGTTTGCGTTGGAAAGAAACTTCACAATACGCAAAAGATAACTTGGCTACTTATGGCAAGGGCCTGGGGGTTTAGAGGGACATCTTAGCACATGGAAGGAATGACTCGGATCCCCTAGCCGCCGTGAAGCCACGCGGGACAGCTCAGCAGAAAGGAAGGTTGTCTGCTGCCAACATGCAGGACACGGATCGGTTTTTTGTCGTTTTGTTTTCTTTTCCTTTTGGCTCAGCTCTGAAAGCATTACAGAGCTATCCTTTCCCGCCTCCCGACCCTCTTTCCCTCCCCCTCTTCTGTCTGGTGCAGGCAATTAGGGTGAAGAAATCAGTGCCAGGTTCCTGCCTCTGAAGAGAAAGGAATTGCTTCGGGAATTGAGTCCTGACACCTGTCTCTGTCCAGGATGGCGAGAGGGGATGCGGGGTCAAAACGCCCGCGGGAAGGGGCCGACCTGACTGCGAGGGGAGAACACTCCCTAAGAGAACATCTCTGGAGACTCCTTTTGCCACGTCCTCCCTCCCTATCATTTGGCCTTCTGCTTCCCACAGGTCGTTAACACGCGAGGGTATTAACACGGGACTTTTTTCCCTCCTTTCAGGCTCCCCGAGACCAGGACCTGGGGGCTGGAATCAGAAGAGCAACACTGACAAGCCATTCATTAATTTGCATTTATTTTCGGGAAATAATGTAGATAAAAGGGGAGGAGGGGGACTGCCTTACATTTCAACAAGTAATTTGTGATCTTCACATCGGACAAATCAAATTTACAAATTACTTTCCCACCTACTGGACGAAAAGGCCAAAGCCAAAATTGATACACAGGCGCGGGCTCTCCGCAGATTTCGGAGAGTGAAGGTGCACTAAAAACTCACTAGACGAAACAGGGTTGTTTAAAAAGAGAGAAGCCGACAGAGGAATTGGAACTAGGGTTTGGGGCCTGGGTTGACTTGTTTGTTTTTCCATAATGCCGTATTTTTATTTGTTTTTTGTTTTGTTTTGTTTTGTGATTGGTCTCTACACCGGAACTGCGACTCTGTGCTTCGACCGGGTGAAGGGCTCAGCCCTGCGTCCCCGCCCAGCCTAGCCCCCTCCCCTGTACCCTGACTTGGTCGTTTCCTTCACACTCTCGGACCCTCTCTATCCTCCGCGCCCAGCTTCCTGGAACCAAAAGGTTCTCTTTAATAAATACACAGAGGGAGAAGGTGTGAGAGAGCAGGACAGCTTTGCAACAACTGAAAAAATAAAAGCGCCATCGTTTAAGGAAGAGAGGAAGGGGGACAGAGGGAAAATATTTTTTGCTTTTGTTTTATATATATGTATGTATATATATGTATATATATGCTGTATATATCTTAAAGTTCTATTTCCTGGGCGCTAAGACGAGATATGCTCAGTTCAACCAACAGCAACTAAAAAGTTTAAATGGTCCCTGGAACGGACCCGAGTATGTACAGCATTCCCGCCGAGGCGGAAGCTTGAGCCAGTTCTACGCAGGGCGGGGCTGTGCGCGAGAGGCTAGGGACGCGCTCCTCCCTCCAGCCGTGCCCCAGCGCATCCCGCTGGGGAGGAGAAAACGCCGGAAAGCTCTGGCCTGCAGCCGGGGAGCGGGACCGAGGGCTGCTGAAGGGGCGGTAGTCTGCAAGCGAGAAACACTTAGTGGTTGTTTTTTGATTTGGGGTAGAGTGTGGGTGCACTCCGGTGGGCAGACACATGCCAGTTAGTGATTCCAGTGTCCAGAAAGAATAAATAAAAGTGTATGGTTCAAACAGAGAGTCAGAGCAAGAGCCTCCGAAGGCTGCAAGTGCATAATAACTGCCCAGAAACACCAGAGGAGAGTGACTTAGGAGTTCGTTAGGGGATGAGGAAGAGAGCACACAGCTCTCCCCATATAGAACTGGTGGGCCAAGCCAAAGCACCTGTCCCCTCCTCCAAGGGGTGGGCGGGTCTGCACATCCCCCAAACAAAGTGGCAGAAAGATGAGGGCGGCAGTGCAGGCAAAGGGCATCTTTCAGGGGCATGAAAATTCAGGTCTGCAGAAGCCGAGGCAAAGGCGGGCGGTGCAGCAGCAGCAACAGGACGGGGACCACGGAGGGCGCAGGTAGTTGCGTTTCATCTCCTCTTCCTCCCACTCCTGGGCTCACAAGACCTGGAACCGCCATGAGGCTTGGTCCTTATAGTCCAGACAGTCGGGCGAATTGAAGTTGAGTTTCCAAGCCGAGGAAGCAGCGGCGGCGCCAGGCTCCTTGTAATCCAAGCAGTCGCCAGAGTTGAAGGCGAGCCCTGAGCCGCCGTAGCCCTGGTGGTGGTGGTGATGATGGTGGTGATGATGGCCTGAGGACTGGCTCAACGGATGGTGCGCGTGCGGATGGTGGTGATGGTGGCCGGCCATGGAGGAGGGTGCCATAGGGCTGAGCTGGTGCGGGTGGTGGTGCGAGTGCATGGGCGCTAGATAGGAGCTGCAGTCCACGCCGCCAAAGTAGGAAGACGAGGGCGCGGGGTAGCCCTGCCCGTAGCTGCCGCCCTGGCCGTAGGACATGGGATAAGAGGCTGCAGCCGAGGCGGCGCCTGCAGCAACCGAGCGCTGCATGCACGACGCGTTGCTAGGCGCGGCCAAGGGCTCGGGCACTGACACCGACGCGGGCGCTGAGCCCGGCGAGATGGAGGCCGGACTCCAGATGGATGAGGCAGCCGGCGTACTCAACGACGACGGGACTGCCACCGCCGGGTTCCCGCCCAGGCCTGCCGCCGCTGCCGCCGCTGGGTTGGCGGAGGCGCTGGATCCTGAGCTGGAGGACGAGGCGGAGCTGGACACCGCGGGAGGCGTGAACTGGCCGCTGCTTTCCGAGCCCGAGCTCTCCCGCACCGGGGACGACTTCTTCTTGGCTGGGCGGCTCTTGGTCCCGCTCCCGCTCTGCTGCTGCTGGCGGCATTTGGCACGGCGGTTCTTGAACCAGACCTGCAGCGGGCCGAGTCAGGGAGAGGGTGTCAGGGGGGCGAGTAGAGCCTGCTACTCCCCGGCCCCTGTACCCACCGCCCGGCTTAGGATCTCTTATCCCTCTCCAACGGCGGCCTCCACCCCTCCTCATCTCCCATCGGGCCAGCCCCTGCCCCTGCGTTCCCAGCTCCTCAGCCCTCCCCCAACCTTCAGATCAAAGATCCTCCTCTGGCAAAGTAGGGACGTGCACCTCCCCACCCCCAGCGCCACTCTGCCCTAGGGCGGAACATTCGCGTCTGTCCAGCCAGAAGTTCAGCCATGTCTAAACTCTGCTGTTGGCTGCTTCCCAACAGCCTCATGTATGTTTGGAGGCCCTGTCTTCTATGAATAGAGCTGAGGAAACTGCGGAGAGGCACGAAGGAGAGCGCAGGACAGTCACCAAGTCTGAGGTGGGAGGCAGTCGTCCCCTGGAGGCCCAGCGATGGGCAAAGCGAGAATTTGAGCGGATGCAGGAGCAAGGCGGGGAGGCTGAACAGAGGCAGTACTCGGGGGACTAGGGAAGGAAGCCTGAGCAGAATTTCGTTGGGCTTCTTGGTTCCAAGTGGGGAACCAAATGGAACAAAGTTCTCACTTCTCTTGGAGGGCCCTGGTACATGGCACAACATTCTTGGTTCTTTCTCGAGCCTCGAGGGAAAGCAGGCAAGATAAAAGGCCCTTGAGGAGAGTTCTGAGTTATAATCCAAACAGTATTTTCACCGCAAAAACAGAAACAGCAAAGCCGGTAGCCGGGTTTTGTGTTCGGCATCCTCTCTGGGCAAAGGAAACATCTAATCAAACCTGCGCCACCCAGGGAGCGCACTCCGACAGGGCACCAGGCTCTGGCCAAGCTCCACTCTTCCATTTCCAGGATCCCCGGGATGCAAGGCAAGTGCGAAGGCACAATTCAAGACCCCAAAGAAAACTGCCAAATCCTGGAATGGCCGAAGAAGCAGGGGCAAGTGTCGGGCCCTCTGGGCACTTTACGTTAGGAAACCTTGCTTATCTTCCCAAAATCATAAAAAGGATTTTCAATACCGAAGGCGCCCTGGGACCAAGGGCCGAATCCAGTGCTCTAAGCTAGTGCCTTTGACTTTGCCCCTCTTCCAGGCCCGGGCTGAGCGCTAGGGGGAGTCTGACAGGAATTGCCCAGTCTGTAAGCCCGCCCCACACCAGACCACCCTTCCCAGGCCCTCTCCAACTAGTCCCAGAGCCCCTACCCTGACCCAGGAGCCCTGGGCGCGCACACCTGAACTCTGGACTCCGGCAGGTTGATCTTGAGCGCCACCTCCTCGCGCATGAAGATGTCAGGGTAGCGAGTCTTGGCGAAGAGCGCCTCGAGCACGTCCAGCTGTGAGCGTGTAAAGGTAGTGCGTTCCCGCCGCTGCTTCCGCGGGGTGGCTGAGGGGACACGCGGGGGCGCCTCGGGTCAGCGGTGGCCACGCGGACCCACGCTAGAGGACGCAGATAGGCCCCAGGCAGGCCCTGTGCGAGGCCGTTGCAAAAGAGAGCAGAGCTCCAAGCGAAAGAAAAACTCCCCCGGGAGGCGAGCCTGAGAGGCCACAGGTGGGAGAAAGTACATGTGTGCGACTGAGAAGCAGTGGGTCTTCAAGACTTTAGAGTTGCCCCCTTCCCTACTTCTCAGAGGTTAGGAACGGAAAAGAAATTATATAATCTCCCTGTTTTCACCCCCTTGCCCCCAACACACCCCCTGGCTGGAGGATGGTGAAGGGGTGCTCAGAAACACCACCCGGAAAACACTTTCCGAAAGAATACATGGGGGTGAAGGAGTGGGAGCTAGGAAACAAAACCAAACAAAAAGCCAGGATTCTGCTCAGGCTCTCCACATCCGCAGTGCAAAAGCTGGTGCAAACGACCCATGTAGAGGACAATTTATTTAATTAGGGAGAAAGAACCCCTCTTCCTCATCTCTGCCAGTCATTTCTCATGAGAAAATCTTGGCTCTTCCTGTTAGGGCCTAGAGAGTGTCCAGAATCCTCACTCAATATTGGCGGGGGGGGGGGGGGCGGGGGGGAGGAATAGATACACATAGTAACACACACACACACACGCACACACACACACACACACACACCCCAAAAAAAAAAAAAAAGGCCGCCCATGGGAAACTGCCCAAGGTAAATGCTCCCTGTGCTGCTGGTGGGACCACAACAGGAAACAGGTTGTCCGTGTGGCCAGGCTGGGAAAGCACACATTACACTACTTCACTGCCCAGGCCCACTTCACCCAGCGGTGACTGCCCTGTGAGCCTGCAGCCTGTGGTGCATTGTAGGCATACTAGCCAACCGGCTCCCTGGGCCTGCTCAGCGACAAAAATGTGCGCTCAAACTCAGAGTCTGGGGATCCCCAAGATTTGCAGGGGCTGGGGGCGGGTACCGGTGCTCACCGGGGTAGCCCACGGAAGGATGCAGGAGGTCCATGGCTGGCCCGGCCAGGCCCAGCCCGTTCATGCCGTATGGGGGTTGTTTGAGGTAAGACATCATGCTAACAGCTGGGTGGAGGCGCCCCGACGGATCCAGGGGGCCGGGGCCTGGCGCAGTGCGGGGCTCCCACTGCGCAGTCCTTCAAGCTCTTTGGCGCCTGGGGGCCCGGCCTATGGAGACAGGAGACACATGTAAACAGTGATTGGGAGCCATCTCGGCTTCCTTGTCTTGTCTGAGGCAAGGAGCCACGGAATGGGGAGGCTACGGAACTTCGGGAGGCGGTCAACTCAGCTCTATAAGGCCTTAGTCTAAAAACCACAGCTTCTTTGAAAAAAGTAAGCTTTTCAGGATCATCATCTACTCTTTTCGCACTTGGAAGGGCAAAAGACACTCCTAGGACGTCACTAAGAGTGAGGAGAGGTTAAAAGCAGGGCTAAGCTGGAAAGGTCGGAGCCTGAAAGGCGGAGTGTACAAGGTCCCAAGTCTAGGCAAAATTCTGGTCTGGTAGGAGCAGGCCTCAATATTGCAAAAGCAAACGTTTACTACGCGCCAGTGAGACAGGCTGCCCAGGGCATAAGGGGTTGTTTCCTTTTGTTTCAAACGTTTTTTGAAAGCGGGACCAAAAGGTAGAGGCTCCAGAGAGCCAAGGTGAGGCACTTCGGGGAGTTGGCAGTGCCTGGGCCTCTCTGAGATGCATTACCCACTTAGAGGAATACATTCCTTCAAAGGTCTCTGCCACTGGGTCCCGGCCCCAGAGCCCACAGCCACCCCTCTAGTTAGTTAACCTCTCTGTGCCCAGACTTTGAAAGATTGCTCACCGGGAATCCCACCACACCTTAACCGCAGTTACAGGCCCAGGGCCCGCAGAGGCGGCCAGAAGACGCAGAAGGGGCCACTGTAGAGGTGGCGGCTCTAAGACGCGGCGGGAGGTCAGGGGCGCCTGGCCACCGCCGCAGGCCCTTCTTCGCGAATGCGAGCGGGTCCTTCTTTCTGCCCGGTCCTGGCTGCGGACAATGTCGTCCCGGCGGAGGCTGAAAGGTGACCCGCCGAGCTCCCCAAAAGGTCTCACGGATTTGGGAGGCCTCAGTGCAGCGTTCTCGTGTACTCCCTGCCTATCCTACTAGATGAACCCGCGGCCCCATAACCCGATTGAGACAAGTAGGCCTCGGCGGCAGATCTCGCGCTGACCCGCACTGGAAAGTCGAAGCCTCGCTTCCCCGGTTGCCTCCAACCAGAGGCGCTATTCTCCGAGGGTAGGAAATAGAGCTGGGGGAGTGGGACCGGGGCCCCCGGGGTACCTGTCGCTTCACCCCGCGTCGCGGGAATCCAAAGCAGGCCTGGGCCCCGGGCTAGGAGTTCAGGGAGAGCAGTAAGAGCTAAAGAAGCCACCCACTCCTATCCAACAGGACCCACGGTCTGGGCTGGGGGAACACAGTTTGCAGGGAAGGGTAAGAGAGGGAAACAGCCAGGGCTCCAGGGCCCAAAGAGAATGGGACGTCAAAACGCGGCGTCTCTGCTAGGCTGCAGCGTGAGTTTTCAAAGACTTTCTTCAAACTTAGCACTTGGTTACTTCGGAGGAGGCGGGGGAGGGGGCGCGGGGCCAACGCAGAGATCTCGGGTCGTCCGCACACCAAGAGGGGAGCGAGGCCGCTCCCCAGCCCCGCCCACCTGCCGGGGACCCAGGAAGCGGGGGCCCGTTTGAGGAAGGGGAGGTAAGAACAACCGACGAGCTCCCGGAGTCTAGGGCGGCCCCACGGCTTTCTCCTTACCTGCCCTCAGCTGCCGGGGCCGCTCACCATCTACCTCGCGCCCTCACACAGACCCGCGCGGGGCAGCCAACCTGCAAAACAGAGCGGCACAGGAATTACTCGCCGGGCCGAGCGGCTGGTCTAGGATCCCTGGATTTCTTTCTTTCCCAACTTCCCTCCTTCCTTCTCTTTCTTTCCAGTGGCTTTGTGCGTGTCCCTCCAGGTTTCACTTTATTGCACAGACACTTTGTTGGCAAAGCCCTACGCGTTCCCGAGACACTACCTCGCCCGGGACCGCGCCGAGGGGCCGCAAGGGGTAGGGTGGGGGTGAAAGGGGCAGAGTTGGGAGGTGGCTCGCGGTTGCAGTTGCACTCCCGGTACAACGTGGAGGCGGTGGGGGCTGGGGAAGTCCTGCAGAGGCACTTTGGAAACTAAATAAATCGAGCGATTTACCTTGTCGGAGTGGCTTGTCTTGCCGGGTTGTTTAGGTGATTGGAAATGTAGCCTGATGAAGATTGATCACCTTTCTACTGCCCTCCCCGGGTATGTGAACGCGAGGTGAGTGCGTAACGGGGCTATGCTGCCAATCCCCGGCCCCGCGCGGGCTGAGTGACAGGGAGCCGGGCAATGGCAGCACGAGCCGGGGGTTACCTCCGTGCGCCCCCGCCCTCCTCCGCCCCCTGCACCCCGCCCTCACCGCCCGCCCGCCCCGCCCCGGTGGCGCGCTAACTCCAGGGCTTGGCTGGCAAACGCCGCGCAGAGCGAGGCGAAGACAGCGAACGCTGCGCCAGAGCCCCGTCCACAGAGAGGGACGCCGGTCCTGAGGCCGCCCCGGGGTCCCCGCCCTTCCCTCGCCCTTTCGGCGCCCGGCAGGGAGTGGCAGAGAGGAGGCGAGGTGCTGGAGAACCGGTTCCCTCTCTCTCTCCCGCGCGCCACCCGGCTCGGCGGCCCGGCTGTGGGCTCGAGGATTCCGGAGCCGCGGGCTGGAGTGGAGGGGGCCCCCGGCCCCTCTCGCGGCGCCGCGGGCCCCAGCGTCTTCTTTCACCGCGCCGCCACCTGCAGACCGACGCCGCGGGCGGCTCGTGCTGGCACAGGCTACTTTGCCGAGCGCAGGAGCAGCTCTAGGTGCGCAGATCCCGCCTCAGCGCCTCGGGATTCCCGCGCCCGCAACGGCACCCGCAGGGGAGGCTCCGCCACTTACCTACTCCTCGGTGTCTCCTGGGGTTCACAGTCCCCACGAAGGGTGTTTGCAAATCTTAGACGCTTCTTCTGAAATGTTGGAAGCCAGCGTCTGCTACCCCTTACACACACACTGCTTCTGAATCGAAAGATTCTGATAGGAAGGAAACTTTCTCTTTCATACTCATTCTCTGTCTTCTTCCTGATCTCCTTCTACCAGGGACAGTCTGGTGGAAAACGTGGCCACAGACCCCTGCCCTCAATTTCTTTCTCACATACCGCTGAAGGAACCTTCTGGGGTTTCCCCGGATTGTTCGTACTGGCGAAGCCCGTTTCCCGGCCGAACAAACTTCTCAAACCCGTGTGCCTGTGTGGACTTTTCAAAGCGCCCAAAATATGTTTTCGCCCCAACCCTGAGCAAGGCAATTCGTGTAAGTGGCACCTCCTTCTGAATATTAGGCGCCACTTTACTCCCTTTCGAGGAATTCCTACTCCTTTTCCTAATCCCCCCTCCCCTCCATCCCAACAGGCGGAGTGAAAAGTTTGAACAGGAGTAAGTGTAAGGGCGAGTCAAGGAGCCGCCAGGCGCGTCGCGGTGGGGAGCGCCAGCGCTGCCAGGGCCGCGAGGTCGGGCACCGAGAGCGGACTGGGCTCTGGGTGAGGAGGAGGAGGAGGAGGAGAAGGAGGAGGAGGAGGAGGAGAAGGAAGGGGGAGCCCGCTGAGTGAAAAGGGGCCGCGGCCGCCGCTCATCAAAGTGCTTCCCCCTCCCCCAAGCGACACTTTCCTTTGGAGTCCGAATAAAATACGGTAACAGAATATGATGGAGGGCACACTGTTTCCTTAACTGCTTCTCAAAGGACCCGGGAGATCTTCTTAGGACCTTTAATAAGGCTTTGGTCGGTTCTTTTGTTGATCTCTCAAAATCAACTCCTTCTAATTGAAGTTGGAGCTGAAAGCGAGCTAATGTTCAAAGAAAGTGGCCGCCAGACCAACGAAATTACATTTTTTTTTTTTTTTGGACGACGAGGGAACATCTAATCAAAGGGGCAAAGGAGGAGGGGTGGGAGTGGAGGAGTATGAAGGAGAAAAGGAGGTTTTACAAGATCCTTCTCTGGTTCACAAAAGTCAGCGACACGGGCGCTTCTCTCCAGAACAAAGACACCGCAGCCCATTCACAAAAGGGAAAGAAGGAGAGAGAGAGAGAGAGAGAGAGAGAGAACAATAAAAGAACGAGAGAAAAGGAAAAAAACATGAGAAAGAAAAAGCTTTAACGGGAAAGAAACTGCTCAGAGCGCAGCGCTGACCCGGGCGGGGACACAACTTAGGCTCTCGCAGGCCCCCGCAGGTAGTAGCCCGCGAGGCCCGCGGCTCAGAGCCCCTGCGATGGTGCAAAGGCTTAAAGAAAGAAATGAAATACACCCGCGCCTTTAGTTCTGGGGAAAGGCGCGGGCACGAGGGCACTAGTTTGTGAGGGAAGGCTATGCGGGAGTCCTGGAGTGCGCGGCGAAAGCGTCTGCGTCCTCAGCCCGGCGCTGCCCTAGCCCAGGCCTGCGCGCTCTGTGCCTGGGTATAGCCGTCCGGTGCCGGGGTGCATGTCCGTGTCCCAGACCCGCAACCTCTCGCACTCCTGCCTCCTCCGCGCCCTGTTTCGCCTGCAGCTGCAGCGCGGGGCCGAGGTCCGGCGCGGAGAGGTGGGGCTGCTGTGCGCGCTGGAATGTGCTCAGGCAGTCCCCAGGGCCCGCCACGCGGGAGTCCAGCGCTCTCGCTTCCAGATGCTGCCACGGTCTCGGGGAAGTTGGGAGGTATCAAGTAGCACAGTCCCCCCACCCCCCTAATGAGAGTATTTATCTAATCCCAAATTGCAGGCGAATTTTCTTAATGCTCAACCCATAAAACCCCGGGATTAAGAAAAGAAAGAGAGGGAGAGGGAGGAGTGCTGAGAGGGAGACAGACTGAGATGAAAGTTTCTGGTACGCGGCGTGGAGGACTGAGGCGGCCGTCGCTAGGCAAATGTCCAGGTGGGAGACGCTGGGCCAGAAGCCGCGACCGTTCCAGCAATGGCCGCAGGGCGGGGAGGGGAAGAGGGGGGCATCCCGGAGGCAGAGCACGTCCACCCAGCTCGAGGCCCCCGGGCCGTGGAGGGGGAGTGGGAGTTGGGCCCTGGGACCCGGATCCAGCACCCAGGTGACCTCGAGGCCGGGCCAGACTCTGGGGGACACTTGGGACAGTGGGAGGGGTTTTGGCTCCGGGGTCGTGGGATCCCGGCCAGGGGCGGAAGTTCTGCATCGGCCTGCGGGCTGTGCCCCAGCCAGCCTGCTGCCAATGCTCCTCCTCCCCAGCGACCCCCGGGCCCATAGCTTCTTTTCCCGCAGCGCGGGCTTTCTGGTTCCGGGCCTCTCGGCACGCTGGGCTTGCGCCTGCGCTCGGCGGGCAACCTCTGGGCACAACGCGACGAAATCGGGACGCGGCGCCTTCGCCCCGGGCCTGACCCCACTAGTCCCAGGGGTCCGCGCTCCGCCGCCGCTGCGGGGCGTGCGGGCGCCACACAGCAGCCCAAATGGAAACCCCGCGAGGCTCGGGACTGGGGCAGGAGGGACAGCAAATGTGGGGCTGGGGAAGGTTTGTCGCTTGACAGGTCGGAAGCGGCGTGGGGGAGCCGCCTCTCCGCGAGTCTCCTCGGGAGGGAAGCTTCCCCGAATCTAGCGTAAATGGGACGGTGATGCTGGCCGCCCAAGCCCCAGGCTGCTTGGGGCTGGCGATTTCATCTGCCTGCTTCCCAGGGGTTAGAGTAGGGTTCTGAGAGCTTCCCCCAGAGAGCGGCAGCTAGCTCCGCTCTCTTACTTGAATAAAGAGGACAAAAACTCAATTTCATTTAGTTCTGATAACTTTCCAGTAACTTCAATCCTTGTTAGGAAGAAATTCTACCGTAGGAAGTTTTATCATTTTGAAAGACTGGCCAGTTGAAGGTGGCTGTCTACTTTTCGAACGCGATTTGTGTGTGTGTGTGTGTGTGTGTGTGTGTGTGAAGATTTGTGTGTATATTTACATATATGTATGTGTGGTCTAGGCTAAAGTATAAATGCTAGAGGACTGTTTTCTCTGTCTCTAGACTTGTTGAACGAGCCTGCTTTGTTTCGGACACCTCTTAGAGGAGTGATGGAAACTACCATAAAATCGCCAATTTTTTTCTGTAGCCTAGAACTTCTTGTTAAAAGTTCCCTTTCCCTCATCTCATACACACACCTGCACGCATGTATCCTCCCTGCCGACAATAACCTTTCTTTCTTTCACTTCAGCACCTACAGATTTGCAGGTCATCAGAAGTCATAATTTTTCCTAATGAGTGCAACATTATTAACAATTGAAAATAACGTGGAAAATTCGTCAAGATATTATTAGCATTTTTTCAGTGCCGTGGAATCACAAATTTCCTTAAATCTTTAACAGAGATGACCCTTCTTGACAAAAGAGAATAGTTTACACTGCTTAAGAAAAATATGACTAATTGTATTTCAGTTCGCATTTGTGTGTCAGCAGGGCCCCTTTGGGATCGTATAAACTTAGCTCCAAATACAGCCTAGTACCTGCTCTGCATTCAAGAGGACCATTTTCTCCCACATGAAGTCCTATGGATACAAGAACTTCTCAAACCAGTGTCAAGTTTTCATTGCAAGGAAGTATCAGCAGTGGTTAAGGTAAGAAAGTTTCTGCTTTTATTGAAAATTTATATATGACTCAGTATTGTAATAAATAAACAGATAACCATTTTCACACAAAAAATGACAGTGCTATGCTAGAGAAGAAAATATTAATTGGGGGACTTACTCATAGTGGCAAGACAGACTTTTATCAATACAGAATAAATATTAACAGCATTCTTGAGCCAATGTTGAGACCCAACAAAATGTAGGAACCAAGCTAGATGTAATAAATAATTATCCAGAGCAAAAAGATGGCGCATTCTCAGATGATAAGACCGTCTTTGTAAACTGATGCATGTCAATTAGCCCCATCCTCACAGCTCACCTTCAAATCACAGGACTTGTCTCAGGCTACATTAAAGGGCCATCCTCTAAGGAAAGCAGAGGACAGGAACTCTATTATCCTTACAGTGAAATGCAAAACAACTGCAGAAAATCCCACTGGTAAATAGAACACAGTTTAATAAGTAGATTGAATATGATCTAACTATAAAATTTAGGTAACAGAGTCAAGTGTTACATATGGCAGGACTGGAAAAAAAATCATTCATGACATTTTTCTTACCCCCACTTCCACCCCCCTCCCCACCATTTATGCTATTAACACAACAACAACAACAACAACAACAACAACAACAACAACAACAAAAATGTTCCAAATTTTCCTCCCATCAAAAACTGAGGGGAAAATAATAAGAGAAAGGTTTTTTTTCTTTTTTCTTTGAACAGCCTCTTGAACACTCTCAATACCAATCACTCACAAGGTCTGTGCAAATTTATTTCACATGATTTCAAGAAAATGATTAACTCACACACACACACAAATCCTTAAACAAAGCTATTTTGGAGTTTTGTATATTATCTGGCAAAGAGGGAGGAAAAGGGGTGGGGGTGGTGGTAAAGAAGTACAATCCAGCCCCCAAAAAATGTTAAAAGTTTTAAATCAACAACGAATCTGACATTTTCTGGTCGGGGGACCCAGGATTAAAATATTGGGAGATTCTGGTCCGGCTGCTATTGAAGAACACATTTCTCTTCTTTCTTGGCCATCTTGCCTTTGTTTTGCTCCAGAGTTCGCTCCAAATGTTCATCTTCTTCTTCAGCCCTGGAAGTCAAACAGGAAATACATTTATTTTTCTACGTGGAGGCAGAGCTGCACTCCCCTCTCACCCCGCAATCTGAGCCCCAGCGGGAATAAGAATCCTGGGGCCAGCACGGGGAGGGGGGCGCTGCCCCCGGCCCACTCCAGACCTCTGGACTGAACTTTCCACAAACTTCTCGGCCCCTCGGCTGGCGGCAGAGACTCGACCCCCGACCCCACTGCCCACTCACTGCTTCTCCTGCGCGTCCAGGTCCCTGACGAGCGCGTCGCGCTTGTTCACCAAGGCCACCAGCTCATCCAGCAGGAGCTGCTCGCGTCGCTTCTGGGCCTCGGTTTTCTGCCAGTCTGCAGAGGACGGGAGGCTCGTTACCCACCCGCAAGACCTTGGCAAACCCGCCTCCCTTCCCGCCTTTTCCAGTTGCCCTGTATCTCTCCGCAAACCATGTTACAGAACCACTAACTAGTGTTTTATGGGGTAATGGCCGTCCTGAAGAGGATTTCACCCTAAAACCCCAATTCCTAAATATTTCTCACAGATGGAGATGGCTACGGCTGGGCTGGAACCTGCAAAAGAGGCCAGGTGTGAGCCGGTTGTCAGCCGGAGGTGCGCACCTGATTTTGCCAAAGAGGGGGTAGGGAGAGCCGGAGGCCCAGAAGAGATCAGCCCGAGGGTTGGTGTGTGTGTGGGGGGGGGAGTGGATAAATGAGGGGGCGGGAAGCAGAGATGGGCGATAAAAATCACTCTGAAAAGGCTGGAGAATCTGCTTGAGAACCTATCCTTCTTCCCCCACCCCCATGCTCACCCCATACAGCCCATTCTTTGCTAATTTCCTCTTCGCTCTATTTTAGCAGTTGGATGTATCTCACACTGGGCGCCATATGCTTCACAATAACTTTAAAAGTAGTGAATCGGCTAATTAGCATTTTTCTTTGAAGTAAAAAATAAATTTGCTCTGCAATATTACACTGCAGCTCTCGATCGCATCACAGCCAGTTTTCTTTTGGAGAGGTTTGCTGGGTGGTTTAAAATCAAAGCACTTTTGCAGAGGAAAAATTACATACTTCTTTTTGAAACCCCACGTTAAAGGTTGGAAAATCCGATGGGCAGTGCGCTTTCCATGGGTAGTGGCAGGGTTTTTGAAGGTTTTAGGACCCCATAATATATTTCTTAATCTTCGCTGGTCTGGTAATTTCCTTAAGATGAGCAGCAGTTTCGTTTAATAAAAACAGGACCAAATCGAACATTTAAAGCACTTTTAAAACCAAAGCCAACTGCTCTCTGGCCAGACTGTAAGGGCTTGTAGCTGTCAATCAACCCCCAGTCTACCCCGCCTCCCTCATTAGGAAGGTAAACAATGAAAAGAAGAAGTAGATGATGAGGCAGATAGCAGAACAAATGAGGACCTAGAGGGAAACAGGACACCAGCTTTAAAAAAAAAAAAAAAAAAAAAAAAAAAAACCAACCCTGGCCACTGCACTGACTCATGCAGCCTCCTCCCCCAGCAAATGCACTTTCCAAAAAAACAGAGAGGAGTGCAATCCTTTCGGGTTTCTCTCTTCTCTCTCCATTGCCCTGGGCAATCATGTTAAAACTCACATGGCTGGTGCTTATTCAGATAAACCTAACAATGCACACCGCTGGTTACCATGTGAATCTTCACAAACCACACAAGAATGTGCTGGTTCAAATCCCCCCGACCCCCTCCAAAGCAAAATTTATTCAAGACAGCAAACTGCTCAGCAGCTTTATGAAAGCAAATGGTGCTAGAGGGAATTCTATCTTGTATTTACAAATTAAAAATTAGATGCATCATCATGCAATAAAGGTTAGAATAGCAGCAAAAAGCTAGAATGGCTTATTCAATTCTATCACTATTCCTTTCTTTATAAGCTCAAATACATACATACATATATACATATGAAACATGCCATGTATTAATTATCCACATTTGATACAAAAATTACACAAATAAGGACATTAAATAACTGGTCACATTACGCGTTCTTGTAAAAAGAGAAGTAAAATATTCTATAGCATGGGAAGGAGTAAAACTATTACTATGGAAAAGTTTTTTCTGAATATGAGAATTAACAAAAATAATAACAAAACAGCAACACTGAAGAAAAGCCATATCTACCACAATTTATTCTTTGGATTTAAATGCAACTGTGGTCAGGAATGCTAGACAATTTTCTAATCTGACTCCTGTTCTTAATCAGTCTTACTCTACACAGCAGAAAAATTAATAGACACTCCAGTTGGAAAGATCTTTAAGGTCATCTAGTCTAATTTCAGGTAACTGTAGTTCTAGAAATATCAACTCAGAGAAAAATCTGCTAAATTTGTAGAAGATTTGTAACTAAATTTTATAATTATTAAGATTACCAGTTTTGATGAATATTAATTTTTCTACTTTCAACCTCAAGAAATCATTCATATTATAAGCTTTATAATTCTTCCAAAACATTTTGATAAGAGCTTTACAACTGGGAAATAAATTTCCTCTACCATACACTTAAAAAATATAATTAAATTGAAAATTATAGAAATTTTTAAAACCAAGAAAAAATAAATTTTAACAGACCTATAATTTTCTTAATTAAATTGTTCCTTCTCTGTACTTGACCAGTCACTTTTAAAGCTTTAATTAATAATTAGAAATATCAAGATAAATAAGGCTTTAACACTATGGATGAGACAAAATTTTCTTTTTTAACCACTTAAGTATTGAATAATTTTTAAAAATCTTAACTTTTTCCTAGTTCAATAATGACATTTCTGTAACAATAACAAAAACATTTTTTAGTTATGAATATTTAGGTTATTTTCACCATTTCACAAATTTAACTGACATTAGAATTTAAAATGTTGCAGCATAAATTTAAGGATTTCTCAAATTAAATTTGTCATTGCTACATTAGTATCTATCTACAAAATATTAGTCAACTGTAGAGGAAATAGCTATGTGCAGTGAGTAGATTTTATACTAGCAAGACTACTTTTACTTGGCATTTGCTTTCTCATGGGAGTATATTTATACACACACACACACACACATATTTGAATGCTGACTTGGGAAGTTAAGTAAACTATTTTGATGATTTAAAGAAAAATTTAATAATATCTTTAAAACTGATCAAGATTTACATTTGTATGTTCATGCCTAAATTTAAAAATTTTTTAAATTCCCTTTTAATAGCTTCACCTAGATGTAATGTCATGTTTTAAAAACCTGCATGTAAGTCTATGTGTTACCTGTTATGCATTTTAAGAAAGGATTACTCACCTATAACACCAGTCACAGCTAGCTAGATACACTGACTTTGACTTGAACAGACTACAATGTAGCTTCTGATTAATTTAAAGATTCCAGTGTACTTTTGCTACAAAAGCCATATCCTCTTGCAACAAATAGGATTAAGTTTTGATGCTGCATTTGAGCCAAAGTGTTGAAATAAAGAGATTCTGTTTATGTCCATCTGCACTGAGCTGTTTTGTTAATTTAAAAATCTGTTTTTTATATATAGGGCCAATTATTCATTCCCCGATTGAGTTTATTTGCTGAAGTTGATAATTACCTTGGAAAAAAGGCAAAAGAAATACCTATAAATACTTCGATAGAAAGGACCTAAAGTTCTTGTAGTAAACCTTCAACCTTGCCACTATAAATAAGCCTGGCACTTTGATGAAAATTAACACTAGTTTTGTAAAGAGCACATTGGGGGATTGCAGTCAAGTCTTATCTTTAGTTCCAGTCAACTAGCAATCCTGAAAGAGTTTGCATCATCATCAGAGCAGGCCATTTGATAGGATTCTACTGCTGTACCTAATCAATCTATGGAAGACTGTGGCTGTGCTGTGTAACAAAGCTAAAATAGATTTACAAATGGGGTTTTAGGGGATAAGCTCCTCCACAGGATTACATATTGATTTTAAATATAAAAAGCTTATCATATAAACCATAACTACAAAAATAGTGAACCTATGCATAAATCCCTTTAGAAGAGCACCCACTTCAAACTCTAAGCCAAGAATAAATCAAGATGTACAAAATCCTAGAGAAGATCCATTTCTTGTGCAGAAAATGAACACACCACTTTCTAAAAGCCCACCCCAATGTGTGCAGAAATGAATTTATCTTTCCTGAGGGGGCATTAAATAATCTGGAACAAAAAAACTATAGGAAAAGTATCTAAAAGATGTTTGTTAGCTTAAGGGATCCTACAACTTAGCTCAGTAGAGTGAAACTCCTGCTATGAAAAACACCTCAAGGAAAAAAAAGGCAAAAAACAGGCCAAAGTGATTATGGATTTTCAGAAGAATGGATATATTGAATTTTTTTCCCTCTCAACCAAGCTGTTAATATTTCTTTCAATGTGCTATATGGCTATTAACATTCTGTGCTTTTCTCCTGGTAAATGGTTTTAGCAGCAGATTTATTTGAAAATATTTTAGTTTACTTATTATGAAATCCATCTTATGGCTACTAAATAGAAGATACAGGAAAGAAAAGAGGAATGAACCTTGAAACAAAGGAAGGCAAAACAAAACCAACTAGTGTTGCCTATTCATGTGTTTTTCTGTGGGTTTTAACACTCCAAAAGGCTACTGAACTGTATGTGCGTACATTCTAAAGGCTGGCTCAGAGGACACTGTATTCACAGAACTGATCATCACGCAGTCAGTACCTGTCTAGGACAGCCCAGCCCATGCACTGCCCAGGCTAGTGGGACAGGCCTCTTACTAACAAAGTGTCTTTATTTGTCATCAACAGGCTGCTTTTTTCCTCAAGTCTCTTTTTTCCCTCAACCAGCAACAGAAACTGGCACAATCACATATGGAACAGTGACCTTAATTAAACAATAAAACAAAACCTCACAAAACTACCAATTGTATTAAAGGTGTTTGAAGAAGAAAAACACTTTTTCCCCCCCTCTTTAAAAATGACTTTATACTGATATGTAGAAGAAAAGGCAGATAAAATGTTAAGTTATTCAAGACTGCAGGTTTGGTATATAGGGACAGGACTGCCCATAAAAATGAGATCTTTTAAATGTATCATGGCTCTCCTTTTAAGATGGTATTTGGTAATAATACTGGTTTGGGGACAGAAGCATTATCTGCCTTAAAAGTCAACTGTATTGTATCAAGCTGTATTTTTGGGATAATTTAACTTACTATACATGAGAGAGTGTTTTTAATACTCTGTATTCAGTGTAATGTATAATGAATCTATAAAGAATAAACTGTATAATGAGTCATACATTATACATACTATATATACATACATTTTATATTACACATACATATATATGCCATATAAATAGTATCTGCTATACCCACTTTTCAACTATTTAGCTTTCCAATCTCTTTTAAAGGCTACACCATGACTACAAAAATTTTATCAAGAGGAAAAATACCATTTAGCATACCTGTGCGTTTTATTTCAGTGGCAAGTTTCACAGAACTTCTTAAATAATTTTGACAAATTCTATAGTCATTATTAATTTATAATTTGATACATTTGGATAGCCATTTGAAGGAAACTAGTTATCTGAAGGCTTTTAAATAAGGTAAATCATATTTCTAAATGAGGATATACAAATGTTGTCAGTCATATTTATCAAATGAGATTACAGATACAAAAGTAATTAAAAATAAAACCTTTATACATGGATAAGATTACATTTAGATAAATAACATATAGTTTATTTAATCACAATATTAATTGACATATTTAAAAATATATATGGTTTCATTTGGCTTTCCCTTAAAACTTAAATTTCTTGTTTCTAAACTAATTAGAATTGGCTTATTATAGATCAGGTACCTTATCAGGTAAAGAAGGAAATTACTATGGACAGTCAATGGGTTAAGAGGTCAATATAGAATAGGAAAATCAATTTGCATTGATTAGACAAAAGGTCCATTTTACAGAGCCCAAAAGGATTAGTTTTTAAGTAGACATCTTTGAACTATAAGACATTTTCAACTAAAAGGTGTAAGGAGAACAGCATTCTTAAACACATAAGAATTTTTTTTTTTAAATCACATATAGTAAATGCCACAGTTAAGCTAGCTGATGTTTACTGATGTTATGAACCATGGATTACTATATAATTCATTTAAAAGCTTTATGAAAAGAATGAAAGTGTTTCATTTATCTCTTATGTCAATCTTTGCCTGAATATTCATTTAATAGGAGTTGGGATCTTAAGAACTATAGTAGATTGCAGACATATTTCAGTGTTGACATCAATTAAATATTAAGGTAAAATTTAGAGTCTGATGTGAAAAATCAAAATGATAAATCTTTCCCCAACCTCCCTTGTAAAAACAACCTTAAATTTCACATAGTAAAAGGCAATTAAATCATTTCACTCCTTATATTTTCCACTTAATGGACATTTCAGCTTACTGACAAGAGTTAAGACAATTTTGTGTTTACTAGCATACATAATGAATATCTACCTGAATTATGGTTCTTAGGTTTTACGTGACTGTTGCTTTCTGACTCTAAGGCATTATCTGTAATTCCTGTTGGTTCCTAGTCAGGCCACACCTAGTGAGACCAGAAGTGTATTACACTCTTTAAATCTCTTTGACAGTTGACACTTCACATACCTCACACCACCACAGCATTTCTTACCTTCAATGGCTAGCATTGCCCGCAATTCCCGATTCAGCAGCTCATACCGTCGTTCTAAATCATGCTCTTTTTCCCTAGGCAAGTTGCAAAAGTTCATCAATATGCTAATTACTAAATCATTAAACACTTAAAAGAACCTTTAGGTTACATTGATTTTAGGACTCATAACTGACTTTTCTCTTTAACTTTAAGCTACTCCAAACAAATGATACACAAACCTAAAACCTTCCTTAGGTTGAATATTTACTAGTGCTATCATTTTTCTCCTTCAATTTTGAATTGCACAGAGGTATAGTTTAATCTTCAGATAAGCAGTCTCATTCTTCAACTCTTCTTGTATTAAGTGCTAGGTATAAGGCTATTTTGTAAAATATTTATCATAGTTCACAATAAACACTCTTTTGTGTAGACCACCATGTGAAAAGAATATAAGAAACATGTAAGTACTACCAGTGAAAATTTAATACAGAGACAATTAAAAATCCAGGAATGGTTGAGTTTTGTGCCTCTTCATAACTCTTTTAATCAAGTTCAGGAGTGGCAGAAATGACAAAAATAGAGGTTCTTGCTAAAATAGAACATGTAAGCCTGCTCCTTCCCACACTAGGTGGCATAATATAAGAATATTGCTAGTGAAGAGAAAGAAACACGCATTAAGTCCTATAGTGAACTAAATGCTAAAGACCAAGAAGTGCTTACATTTGGTCTAGTCTCCATTTTACTGTACACAAAAGTGATCTTTTTATGATTTGAGGAATCATCCAAATTTAGGGTAACATCATCTGTGAAATACAAATGTACTTTTGTCCATATTAAGAATTATTTCCATTTTTAACTTAAAATGTGATGTTAAATAAAGCTTAATTTTATTTCTTTTCCCCTCTAACCCTTAATATATATAATCCAAATCTTTTTGTGCACAAGGGTTTTATTTCTTAAATACATAAATTTTTTATATTCCCTGGCTTTCTATATGATAAACATTTTTTTCAGTATATATCACTATTTTAAAAAACTCACTGTTCAGATGAGAAATTATTATATACAATTTTTAATTTTTATTTTTATATAAACTATACTATAATCTCCAAGGAAAGAAAAATATTAAGCCTAATTAAATTGAAACCCCAAAGAAGGCAATGACAAAAAGCCTAAGATTCATTTGTTGTGGGAAAAACAAGCATAAGCATGAGTACTTACAGGAGAGAAAGCTGGTTCATTCTCCTTATTAAGGCATTTTTCTTATTCACCAACATAAACCATTCCTGCATCATAGCTTCTTCTTCTTCTGTGTTCCTTCCTGTAATTCAGCAAATTATTTCTTATTATATGACAGTTTACAAGCCAAGTAGTAGTTTAGCACAAGTGTTTTTTTTTTTACATGAAACATTTTAGCTACCCCAATAGTACAAATTAGACTGTTTACAATAACATAATAAAGTCCAGGGCCTGAAAAATTAAATCAACATCTAAAAGTTCATAAGCCAATCTTAAAGCTGGTATTATTCAGCATGTATATTTCAGTCCCCCTGAACATATCTGTAGATCATACTAACATTTAGTACAGTAAAAAAAAAAAAAGAAAGAAAGAAAGAAAGAAAGAAAGAAAGAAAGAGAGAAAAAAAGAAAGAAAAAAGTGTTCCAACTTTTAAATCCTCCCCAGAGGCTGACTTGTTATTATATTTTAGTGAGGAACTCATGCCGCTGACAGACATATGGTCATGATAAACAACAACAACAACAAAAAACAAAAACAAAAAAAACCACCAAACATTAAAAAATCATTAAAGATTTTTGTGAAAGCTTCCACTTGTGACAACTTGTTTTTTTTTTCTTATTTTCCTCCCCCAAATTACACTAAAGATATATATTCATGGATCTTTCTGGAACTCATCATTCCTAATAGGGTAAACACATGCAAATTATTTAAAATATAGTATAAGTGACCAGGCTACAAAAAATACTTTTAGCTACCTGTAAAAAGACACATAATAATGAACATAATAATAATCAGTAAATCATAAAACATTTCAGCAGAGAAAAGATCTAAAATTTAGATTTACTGATTGCACATTTAAAATTCATTCTTCATCATCTAAACCACTCCCCACCGAAGGCCAGTATATATCAAGGGTTATAATATATAGTATATATTTGGTATTGTTCATGTAGAAGTAGGCCACAATCACATTCAAGAAAAATATTAATCCCCACCTTCTTCCCACTTCTCCATTCAAATTGTACCTGTCAAATTTATAATTTTTTGACTTTCTTTTTTCTGAATTTCACCTATGACTGGTTTATTGTTTTGCTAGCCCAGTATTTAATACTTCAATTCCACTTTTGTATGGATTCATATGGCTAACTTAAATATCTAATAAAAAATATCTTAGTTTTATTTTCTTTTTAAGCAAGATATTTTCTTTTAACTTTCAAACATACTACCAGCCCATTTAAAAAATTCAGACAATAGATACCTAAGTGAAAAGCCATGTCCTCTTTTCACCAACCCCTCCCTCCCCATTCCCTTCTCCATATCCTTTTTCCAGAAGTAAGTACTTCTACAGTTTAGCCTCTCTCCTTTCAGACCACACAGATTACTATATGTATCAAATACAAGCATTATGCCTTATTTATAGACACATACAGGTTTCTTGTCTTTAGCATAAGTAAGATCATATTATATATTGCCCTGTGATTTGCTTTTGGTATGCTGTTCAAAGACCTACCTCATTGTTTTTAATATTTGCATAAATTATGGACGTACCATAATTTAACTATTTCTGCATTAACAGAAATCTGAAGAAATTTTTAGAATGGAAACAGAATATAAAGAGCTGATCTGTGTGGAAAAGATCAAACATTTACTTCAGAGCATTCCTATAAAATAGATAGATATCTGTTGTTCATGATTAGGGAGAATAGTGAGGATACGTGCCTTCATTAAATGCTGTTAAAACTTTATGATATGAAGCAGACGTAGGATAGATTTTTTTTGGAGTATGAACAAAAGTCTTTATTGTTTTACAGTATTTTTAATCTCTCTTTTAGGGTAGCTGGTTTTGTATTCACTTTGGACCATGTGATGTCTTGACACTGGTCATGTGATACAGGCTGTGATACAGGCTGCGATACGCACAAAATCCCTGGGTAGCAACAAAAGAAGAAAGAGTAGAAAGAAAAAGCTGAGAAAAAGCTTGCAATTTGGAAAAAGGCCAATTGTACCCTGGTGAAGGCCTTTTTGATCAGTGAAATGACACATGTGTGCAATATTAATAGGTGCAGTTTTTATAATATTTTATTTGCTGATTAAAGACTTAATGCGTATGTTCATAACATAAGTGCCTTCTAAAAATATAGACATATTAAAACTTTGTTTTGAGTTTAACTTAACCTATAATTCAGGCTTTCAGCAATACTAGAAGCAACTAGCCTACTCTTAAATTAGCATCATTTTCTTCAATGGAAGACTGCTTCCTTGAGGAAAAACAATATTGATATGGTACTGTGTTATTTTTAGTTTAACTCATGCCTATGATTTCTAAGTAGGAATAAAAGATACCCCTCCTCTAATTGTTAGGAAATGACTAATAATACAAGAGTCTTGTGTTTCAAAAGGAAATAAGCCTAACAATAACAAATATTTAAAGACACATTACACCCTGCCACATAGATTATATAAATTAACTGAAAAAACATATTTGAGGTTAAATCAATTCTGTATCACTATCTCCTTATCTGAGATAGTATACAATGATGGAAATCTATACTTAGCCTAGTAATAAAAAAATTAAATTTTCTTCTAATACATCATTACACTATTGTTTTTCGGGATTTAAAATTTTTTAAATTTAAAAAGCTTTTAAAAGCCAGTAAGTTGAACCATTACAAATTAATCCTGACTTTAATAACTGGTTAAAGACCCCTTTAGCTTTATAAGTAACAAAAAATATTAAAGCCTGTGATCACAGTGAGCTTTTCTCATTTCTCCTCTAACCATTTGTTATTTAATCCAATACTAGTAATCCAATTTGTCCATCAGACTTTTAAAGGGCAGAATGCAACTTCCTCAGCTTAGACACTTTTCAAAGTACAATATATTTTTCAAATGAATGCTGGATGTTTCATTTTTCCCAACTGTTCCTAGCTCTAATGCATGAGGAAAAAAAGAACAAGATGAACATTGTTCATACTGATTAAGTAAGAGCTCATTAAAGAGCTGTCAGTGCGGTACTTTGAATATGCATGAAGCATATAATCAGATCTAGTACCGTCACTAGAGGAGAATACGGTAAGTACAAAGGATTGATTTAATTACTTAGAGTGGGCTGTGGTGGTAAAGCAGTCTTGTTAGTGCAAAAAGAAAAAGAGGTTGTATTCTGGCACTGTTAGAAAAAAGGCAGTTTTAGCTTCTGCCACAATACATAATCTCAGAATAAAGCACTTTACATTGTAGCTTAAAATGAAGACTGTCATTATTTTATAAAATGGCCATAAATCATTTTATCTTGTTTAACCTCACCTGGTTAACTACTTGTCTTCAAAATTATCTTTAATTTGTAATTACAGCTACATTTTTGTCACCATAGAGTCAATATTGATACTTTAAAAAATCTAATTTTTTTTTTCAGTTTTATGAACTGAAAAATCCAAGACATATACTCCTGAAGATGATTTTGAAATAAAAAGTGACAAAATACTATAGGTCAATATACAATTACTGAAATGTAAAAACATGGCTGGGTTGTTATACTGCATTTTAAAACACAGTGCCTCAGGTAAATATACTACAAATAACATAATCACATTAACATTTTAAAGTATTGACTAATATAATCTCTGGTACTATATTTTTTCTTTTTTTTTTTCCCTTAAAGACTTCTGTTTTTTATATTGCCTCTAAGAATGTAACATCTTTTCTGACATCACAACCTCTTAAGGTCAGTTTCTTCTTTTAGCCAATTACTACAGCTGGGATACGATTTGTAAAAATTATTAAATGATCAAGAATAATGATAATGACAGAAAGAGTAACTATGTAAATATAATTTCAAATCATTCTCCCTATGACATAGTTCACAAAACCACTTAAGAGGACACAGCATCATAATATATAGCATTATATGCAGTATAAACACTTAATAAAAGCAGGTTGACTATAGCAACCATTTTTATATTCCATCTCCTCCAAAAAAAAAAAAAAGATTTACAGTTAAGATTTAATTTCATTCAAGAATTCATTCATTCATCCAGGAATACGTATGTAGTTTTCATTTATTTTTTTCAGAAGTAGTATTTTCAATGTAAATTTTTAAATGAATAAAAGAAAAGTGATGCCAAAAACCTAAAATTATCAATCATATATTCAAAAACTGTCTACCAATTGATCTTCCCTAATTAATCTTCTACCATAAACTTACCCATTTAGAAAGATATATTTTTAGACAGTGAGTACTTATATAAATGTAAAATAAAGAACAATACAATTTTAGCCAAACAGAAGATGATTTCGGTGCAAAAGAATGAAAATACCAAGATGTAGTGGGCTACTGTTGTACATATAAACAAATTCAAGATTTTCTACCTTGAAAACATTAAATGCTGAAATCTTGCCAAAGCCCCATCAAAGAGATGGCTGACCAGTGATCACACATGGCCCTTAAAGGACACAATGTAACAAAGCCAAACCAAACATAAAAACAAAAAAGTTGCCATTACAAATTGTCCTGATGGTATGATAACACCAATATGATGACCTTTGAAAGACAGACTGTATTACAGTAGAGAGACACATGAAGGTATCCAAGTAGCTGGTACTGCAGAAACATATTTTAATAACAAAGGAAGCGAAATCTGCTAGTTTATTTAATGGACAAAAAAGAGGAATTTACTGTAGTTATGTAGGGCCATGGACACATGAACCCCTAAAGCCAACATTACTGCAAGATTCCAGTGTATCAGTTTTAGAAAATATTTTAAACTTAGGAAATAGCTTTATTACGAAAACAAATTTTACTATATAAGCAAATAGCTGATAAATGTTTCTACCCCAAGAATATCCTCAAACAGTAATCAATACATGAAGAATCTCATAATCTTTATTGATGTTTTTCAGCAGCAGTGGTCTTAAAACTATTTGTCTGGCATGATATATTTGTTATAGTCTTAAGAATATAAACTTTGGGGAAAATCCTATCTCCTTTTGTTACAGTAAAATAAAAACTAACATACTCTTTCAAAATAAAAACATCTCTTATCTACTCATTTGGTAAAACAGAGATTCAGGGCAACAACTCTCCACAGATAAATTCTGATAGACTTTTAGCATGTACTTCTTACAGGAAGAGGTACAGACAACTTCACCAAAATTCTTCCTCCATAAACTTGTACATAAAAAGAAGCTATTTCTAAAGGTTGGAAATGAAGAGCAGTCTTCTTGTACCAACTCCTTAATAGAGTCTGAACAGCCTTTTTTATGCCAAAGGTCATTGCTAGATTTCCCAAAGATAAACTTAGCACAAACTTAAAACAGCAAAAAAATAAAAATAAATTTAAAAAGCATGGGAGGAATGATAATGGGAAAAATTATAACTGAAAAAACTCTTTACATTACTTACAGTTTAGTATTTTAAGTTACATATGGGATGGGTTTACACTTGCTAACCTTTCAGTGCTAAGAGCATGTGAAGGTATTAATATGATCCACATTTCACTTAATGCATGACTATCTTGACTATCCACAAATAGGCAAGTGACTAAAGTTAAAACGCTCAGAACATAACTCTAAAACTGCATTTACTTTTTAAAGGTATATTTAACATATTTTATAAAATAAAATATAGTGAGTCATTTTTATATAGGCATCATTGAACCAGACTACTGTCTACTTAGTGAATCAATTAGGCATCCTGTAATGGGAAAATTTGAATTGTGAGCCATGCTTACAGATGGATAGCTTCCCCTGCCAGTTCTCCCCTCTCGAAGTCCCTTTTGTTTGGACTGCACCTGGTGGACTCCTCTGTACCCCCCTCCTTGTCCTAGGGCCTTCACACAGTCATGTCATGGAAAGGACTTAGAGAGTGGCTCCAGAGGTGACAGGGACATTAATGTTAAAGACAAACATGAAGAGTTGAATAAAAGTAATTCGTGAAAGGTAGGAGTGGACAGAAGCAATACTTCCAGATTAATGTATTTTAAGATGTGATTTTAAATATGCATGTTTATATAGCTAAATTAAATCTTATAAAAGATATTTCTAACCTTTTATATATTTAAGGAAGTTAAAATTTCTGGGAGGCTCTTATCATTGGGAGAATAGAGGTTCATCTTTTTCATTGGGAGAATAGAGGTTCATCTTTTTTTAAATTTTTTAAAAATATTTTCATTTATTTTTGAGAGAGGGAAACAACGTGAGCAGGAGAGGGGAGAGAGAGGGGGAGACACAGAATCCCAAGCAGGTTCCAGGCTCTGAGCTGTCAGCACAGAAATCAATGTGGGGCTCAAACTCACGAACTGCGAGATCATACCTGAGCCAAAGTCGGACACCCAATTGACTGAGCCACCCAGGCGCCCCTCATCTTTTTTTTTTTTTTTAAGGTCATTTGGATGTATTTAAAAAAAATTTTTTTAATGTTTATTTATTTTTGAGAGAGTCAGAGACAGAATGCGAGTGGGTTGGGGCAGAGAGAGAGGGAGGCACAGAATCCGAAGCAGGCTCCAGGCTCCGAGCTGCCAGCACAGAGCCTGACGCGGGGCTCGAACCCACGAACCGCGAGATCACGACCTGAGCTGAAGTTGGACGCTCAACCGACTGGGCCACCCAGGAGCCCCTGGACATATATTTTTTTTTAAAGGGCAGTCTCAGAACCCAATCTATAACTTAAGTATTTTATGGAAATATTCATAAATATATGGAAATGACTAACAAACCTTAGAATAAAGACCTCTTTAAATTAAGTACCACCCTTATGAATGTTTACTTGTATTGATTCTGAGGAACTTTTGTGGATAAGACTATAAATTCTGATAAGGCCAAGCATAATGTATAATTGTACTATCTATAGTTTCTGTCGCTAATTAGGGCCATCATTTGAATATGATGCAAATAAGATGAACACTGGATCTGCATAAAATGGCTTTTTTTCCAGTTTGGCTAAAAAAAAAAAAAATTGACTGAGCTCCTTGATCTTAGACTAATGAACCTCTCTTAGTTTCCCTTTTTTTTTTTTGAGAGAGAGAGAGAGAGAGAGAGAGAGAGAAAGCATAAGCAGGTGAGTGGGGCAGAAGGTGGGGGGTGGGGCAGCAGAGAATCTTAACTAGGTTCCATGCTCAGTATATAGCCCAATGCAGGGCTCCATCCCACAAGCCTGGGATCATGACCTGAACCAAAGTCCAGAGTTAGAAGCTTACACAACTGAGCCACCCAGGTGCCCCTTAGTCTTCACTTCCATCAGGGTAATCAAATTACTTATCTCATGTGGTTGTTAGAGGCATTAAATGAAAAAATCTATGTAAAGTCCTTAGCACAGTACCCAAGACTAAAAATTGTAGCTAGATGATAATGAAGAGGGTGATGGCATGTGCCAATGTGGCATGTGCAGCACTGTGCCAGGAAATGTAGATACAGAGATGACCAAGATGTGGTCCCTCTCCTCAAAAGGCTAATGCCGAGAGACACATAATCAGGAATAATTACAGTGAGGGTAAATTTCTAAACAACTCCACACTCACAAATTATATTTTACTAAAAATTTTTTTAACCTTTATTTATTTTTTTGAGACAGAGAGAGACAGAGCATGAACGGGGGAGGGTCAGAGAGAGAGGGAGACACAGAATCCAAAACAGGCTCCAGGCTCTGAGCTGTCGGCACAGAGCCCTACACGGGGCTCGAACTCACAGACTGTGAGATCATGACCTGAGCCAAAGTCGGATGCTCAACCGATTGAGCCACCCAGGCGCCCCAACACAAATTATATTTTAAATCTTTGGTAGTCATAACAAATTTTACAGTTAGTATAGTTAGTATGTCTTTGGTATTAAGCAGGATAGGTAAAAAAATGTGGGTGAATCAGTACAAACTCATTTCTGTAGCTGGAACAACAAAGTGGATGCCCTACTGGGTCATCAGTGTCACTACTGCATACAAAGGACAACCATAACAAGGACATAACAATGTGGCTGTGCTCCAGGTAACAAGAGTCTAGTTATCTCCAGGGTGTTAGAGATTTAAGAACAAAGGAGATCATGGAATACTTCTTAATATAAAAGACTAAAGAAGGTAAATTTTAAGATAGAAAATTATGAACTACTAGAACACATTTAAAAGTGTACTAGTTATTAAAACAAAGAAAAAAATGAAAATGACAATTTGAAGTAAAAGTGGATATAATTTAAAACAAAGTCCTCAACAAGAAAAACTAAATATTTATAACATAAAAACTTTCACTGAGGATGTAAGTTTTCATCATTTTTTACATGAAGAGATTTTGATATTAAAAGCAGAGCATCTTTAAAATCAGCTTATGAAATTGGCAATGCAGATGAAATAGGTGATTTACTAAATGCCAGGTGAGAATAAGATTAGATTCTGTTGAGAATGTGGGAAATTAAATATGTATCATTTTTAAAATATAGAAGGACAAACCACGTAGATATTCTCCAAATAGGCTCCTTTTAATAAAGAGTTTCTCCAAAGATGTATTATGCAGTCAGTCAGCTACTCTTTTGGGTAACCCCCTCCTATGTTCCTTAAAGTGTTTAAACGTCCTTAAAAATCATACCCATGGTGTCTTCAGTGCCTCCAGTTTCCAGTAAGGGATGATCGGACCCCCAACCCCCAATGCACTGTCTGGACAGTAACTTCCTCTTCTACTCTATACCTTCTTTAATCATGCTTGGGTTCAGATAACCAAGTAACACTGGGATATATCCTTCCTTATGTACCTTCTTAAATATCTTTATTCAGTGAGGGAGAGCAGAAGGGAATTTAACCTATCCCTCTCTAGCCTATGGCCACATTCAGTCATAGAACACAGAAGCCTAATCAAAATGGGACACTGCAGAACCATCTCCAGCAGCACTCAAAAATTACAGGACACTTTGAGTCAAATGTAATCAATGCTGTTTTTCAAGACCAGGCCAGGTGACTAGTGTGGATTTCAGCAATATACCAACTTATCCAATGCCCCTTAATATTCTCAGTGGAGCCCTTCTCTTCATCAGGCTATACAAGAGGCATTCACAATGGACTTGTATCCACAGTGCTGTTTCCTGAAGCCCTGAGAATAACAATGTCTCGCAGAAACTACTCTATGTAATATATCTCCCTTATCAGATCAGTGACAACCAGTAACTTTCTCATGGACTGGGAATAATAATGATAATTATGATGATGATGATAGCATCAAATATTTAATGAGGTTATATAACTTAGTGCTAGCTAGTGGTAGAACTAGGCCTCAAATCCAGGCAGTCTATCTTGTCAACCACCACTCTTAGCCACCCCACCTGACACACACAGGTAACCAATCTTACCAGAACAGGCCCTTCATTTAGAATTCAGGCCAACCTTGACAAAGCTTTTTCTCAATGATTCTGATAAGCAAAATGGCATAAACAAAACAAAGCAAAAAGCAAACCTTCAAATCTCTGATAAAAATAAAATCCATTCTGTTCACTTAGTACATCCATTTGTAGTGGGGATTTTGTTTGCTCTTCCAATATAGGCCACTAGAACTTAACAATGATCTCAGAGCAGTACATCAAGGGATGTCAAGGGGAAATCAGCCTTTCTTCCTATGCAGATATATCCTTGTGATCCTTGAATTATAGGTTGGTGTATACTGTCTTCTAGAAACATGATTCCAGGGAAAGACCTGTCCACTTCTTGGCTAACTATAAGCTATTCTGATTCTATTTGAGCATTTGAGGTATCCTTCAATGAAAATGGCCAAACAAGAATACTCTGCCTAGCACTGGATTATCAGGGAGTATTCAAATTTCAGCTCTGCTCTTGAAGAGCTATGAGAACTTGGATAAATTACTTAATCTCCCCATGCCTCAGTTTCCTCATTTGTAAAATAGAAATAATAGTACTACTTCAGGGGGGGTTCTGTGAAGATAAGTGAATTAACATACGTAATACACTCAGAATAGTGCCTGGTGTATAATGTTATTTAATCAATGTAATGGTGGTTGCTATCGTTATATGGCTATTGCTGTATACTCTCTCTCTCTCTCTCTCTCTCTCTCTCTCTTTCTCACTCTCTCTCTACACACACACATAAAGGAGCCACATTCTTTGTTCAAGCTTTAGAGTCCTCTCTGACTCTCTGAGTCCTAGGGTTATTGATGGAGCAAGGAATGGTGATTTCTCCTTGACAGAGTCTCACAGTTTTCCTGACTGCCTATGCAAACATCAGAAAGGCCTACCCACAGAAGTAAACACATTGGGAAATTTGGTGCAAATCTTAAGATGTTAGCTACATTGAGCAAGAAATTTCTATATTTACATATCCATTTTACTGGACTAGTCAACCACATGCATCCTACCATCATTTTAACCTTTTCATTTGCCTCAAGTATGGAAGCCCATCAACTGCCTATTACCCATTTTTCTTTTCTTACAGGATCAACTCAAATGCAAACCCTCTATGAGAGATGTTCCCTTTTCCAAGGTTTTACATATTCCGTTAAATCTATTTCAAAGATTCTCTTACTAATAGCAGTATCTTCAGTCAGAAATTCAAAGAAAATAAAAATCTAATGTGTAACTCCCAGACTCTCTAGAATTCCCAAAGATGAAGTTATTTTCAGACTTTTCATCAACTTAATCCCCAGGATATGTTCAAGTCCCCTCTTTATCATGATAGAAATATTTAGATACTTCTTAGAATGAAGAGCATCATGCTACCCCAAAAGTCCCTTTCAGATTCTTACATAAATATTACAGGCCAATCTCCAGCAGTTAGCTATATGTCCTTCTGTTGTGTTATATATCCTCTCCCTTTCTCTCCAAAGATACAACTTACTTATAAAGGGTCAGAGCAATCACATCTAACACACTTAATCTACATTCTCACCCAAAGTCATAAGAACTCCAAGTCTGTTAGGTCCTCACAATGTTTCTGTTGGTATTATTGGAATAAATAAGTTTTATTTTATAAATAACAGAATAAATAAATATTAATATTTCAGAATTTAGCAAAATAGCTACCTAGTCAACATTGACAATTTTGCAATGTTCAGCATAATTTTACTAATCTTTTAATTAAATTCAAAATAAGCACTTAAATTAAAACAAGTGGTATTAAAAGTTTAAAATTTTACCTCCAATTTTATTCTAATAAGAAATTAAAACATTAATGGCTAATAATTTATTTCTGTGGGCAGTTATTTACATGCAATATATAACTATTGCTAGTTTTTAAGCATTGAAATGCATAATAAACTCACTTTGAAATTTAAAAAATTATTTTTAAACTTTTCCTTATGGAGGTAGATCCTTCAAAAGCACAACAGATAGAGCTATGATCAAGTCCATCAAATCTCAGATTAGAAGTGTCTATTTAGGGAGAATATGCTGGTGGGGAGGAAATGTTGGTGTTTTACACAATTCCTAGCTTTGGCCACCAAGTGGTGCTATTAATTCAGAGTGAACTGGTATTGGGGGAGTGGGGTTGGGTGGCTTTTGGGGTGGGTAAAATATATAAACAGTCAATAAATGCAGAAAGCACTCACAAGTTGGATGTTCATAACTGGTTGTACTGTGAATTTACATATCATCTCCCACTCCATGTCACCAGTATAAAAACAGAAGAGAAAACTAATTCACATACTCTTATTTTGGTAATAAAGTCCACTATACTCCCTCAGAAAAATAACTATTTATATATACATATTTGTACCAAACTTTATCCTTTCAGACTATGCAGCTATGAAAATAATCACACAATTTTGATTAATCTTCCTCCCTCCACAACATTCATCCAAATTACCCAATCAAAACACACACACACACACACACACACACACACACACACACACACACACACCTTTACATAAAACTAATCAGCAATAAACATTACAAATCAATAAGAGTAAGCATTTAAAAAATCTAACTTAATTTTATCTATTTATTTATTTTTTAGTGTTTATTTTTGACAAACAGAGAGAGAGAGAGAAAGAATGCACAAAAGTGGGGGAGGGGCAAAGAGAAAAAAAATCCGAGTTTAAAAAAAGGTACCAGCTTGACGTTTTTCCTTAACTTATATTGTAAACTTCTCCTGAAGAAACAGCTCCTCTGAGTGGATAATGCCTCTCACATTCCAGCTTAGAAATGATATGTGGGGACAGGGAAACAGATGGCAATGATTATATATGTTTAGTTTTCTTATGCAGTGCACCTATAGCCTATGCAAAAGTGTTAAAAACCTACTTAGTAACTGAAGGAAAGATGTAATAATTTACAATCCACTAGATAGCTGGTAATTTCTGTACAATGGAACAAACAATGATTTGAAAGCAGAACTTCGTAAGTCTGAATAACAATAAAAACAAAGTTCACGGCTATTCAGTTGGAAAGTTCTAACCCAAAGATAAAGGGTAAGCAAATATCCAGTTGTCTCTGTACATTAACATCTGTATTTTTAAGAAAAATATTTCCATTTGGGGAAAGTCGGAGAAAGGTGTTAGAGCAGAGCTCACATCCTTTCACAAACTACCTTGATTTTGACTCTGGACTGAGGAGGCAATTCACACATGCTTAGCCATCTCTGATGTCATTCTTTATCAGATCAAACTGTGAAATCTTGGTTAAGCTTCTTAGGAATAGTGTCAGGATGAAACAGAAGCGGAGACAATGCATTTGCAAAGCTGGTTTCTACATGGATGTCCTAAAATAAAATTTTCAAAATACAATGCTTGTTTATTTTTAAAAAAATTTTTAAATTTATTTATTTTGAGAGAGAGAGAGAGCAGAGAGCAGGAGTAGGGAGGAACAGAGACAGGGACAGAGAATCCCAAGCAGGCTCCACAATGCCAGCACAGAGCCCAATGTGGGGCTCGATCTCGAGAAATGTGAAATCATGACCTGAGCCGAAACCAAGAGTCAGACGCTTAACTGACTGAGCCACCCAGGTGCCCCAATTCTTGTTTACTTCTATATGTGCCTCATGAAACTCATATAATTAGTATATCAATTCACTGAAGTGTATATAGATTGAGGAACTAGCAAATTCCTAAGGTGTTCTCCTAGATATTTATTTAGTTTTGTAAATGTTCACAGTTATGAGTGTTTTTTTTTTTTTAATTAGCCAAGAGTTAAAAAAACAAACAAACAAAAAAGTGACACCAGCATCTTTCCAGTCTTATGTCAAATTGCCAAATCAGTTCTTCAGGCATTTTGGGGGGGTGGGGTGGGAGAGAGGGACACAGAGAGTGTGTGTATGCATTGCGGGAAGAGAAGAGTTGTGATAGAATGGGAGATAGGCATATTACTTAGAAGCTAAGAAGAACTTTAAAGTAAAGGTAGAAACAATAATTGATAAAGAAACCACTACTGTACCTGATGGCAGCAGCTACTTTTATATTGAGTACTAACCCCTGCCCAACTTTGTGCCAAGGACTCTTATTTTTGTTAAATTTTATCTATATCTGTATCAATATATTTTATACTCTCAATAACCTTCTGAAATAGGTTTTATCGGCTTTTTTTTTTTTTTAATTAATGGCTGAGGAAATAAACAGGAGCTCAGAGAGGTTAACTAACTTGTTTAAGACCACCCAGATTCTAGCTGGTATCTTGTTGGTTTTCAAAGCCTATGCTGTGACATCTTTATGCTGTGCTACTTAGCATTTGTAGCACTGTGGACTCAGCCCCATGTTTCTTAAAATGTGGTCTGTGGATCACCTGTATTAGAACTGCCTAGAATATGGGCCTCACCTCTGATCCACTGAATCAGAATCTTTTAGGTAGGTCCTGGGAATCTGTATTTTTAACAAACTCCTCAGGTGGTTTTTTAATGTAGATAAAAGTTTGAGAACCACTGTCTTAGCCCTTTTACAAATAAGTCACCGAGATCTTTTTTTTTTAAAGAAAGGGTGATATTTCATGTATAAGATGTTATTTTAGCATTGGCATGACATTACACAAATTTAATTTCACATTCAGAAGAAAAACATGTTGCTGCCAAATCAGTTCAAATGCCTAAATTTTGTTTCATAGATAGTTGCTGAGAAAAACACATTTTCCTGGAATTTCTACTTTTTTAAGTGTTAAAAAATTTTATTACAGTCTAGAATAAGGATGTACCTCACTTTAGGCAATAGACATGTTCCAAATTAAAAATTATGGGGATGTGATAATACTTTAGGTTCAAAATTATATTTTATATTTCCAATTCAAATTCTTAGTAGTGGAAAATACTTTCTAAATATCACTGGTAGAAATTATATACATTTGTTCTGGATAAATGAACAAACATGAATCAGCAAATGAAAAAGTCACCTTAAGACTATATACTAAAAGGCTGGGACATACAGTGAGTGCCAAGGAGAAAAAAAACAAATGTTAGAAATGAGAACCTTAGGAGGTTCTCTATATTCTGCATCAGAGATTCCTTTCTAGAAATCCCATGATCCAATATCTACTGCAAGAACTAGAATGATTCAACAACAGTTGAGTGCTACTACACTTTGATATAATTTATAGATGTTCCTTCTTTAAATAATCCAAATACTGAAATGCAGACAGAAACAAGACATTGAAGATGTTTGAATTAGCTGAACAAATTGTGAGAGTAAAGAAATTCTGAAAGTATGGCAGTAGGTTTAATTTTTCTTGTAACTACAGAAGGAAAAAACTAAAGACAGGAAATAATTTAGGAATATTACCAACTTTTAAAATTGAAGACATAAAAAAGTAAACAGCAAAAATACTGTAAACACCTTAAAATGTAAACTTTCCTTTTATTTATTTACTTTTCTTAAGATTTTTTTTTAAGTAATCTCTGCACCCAACATGGGGCTCAAACTTACAACCCTAGACCAAAAGTCACGAGCATAGAGCTCGACTGAGCCAGCCAGTCACCCCTGTAAACTTTCCTTTTAAAACAAAGTTTACTATTTCCTTTATATTGTATTTCTATTCATAATAATTATTTTCAATAATCAAAGGACTATTCTAGTATTGATGTAATATATAATAAATAAAATGTATATATATGCAAAGAGAACAATATTAATTCATTATAAATATTTTATTTCATGCTTGATGGTGATAGGTAACCTTCCTAACATACTAGTGTTTTTCATCCTTTGGTATTTTTTTATTTCAAAGGTGACTTTGATAAGTTTAAGTATTAAAGAGATTATATAAATAATATTAGCTGACATTTATTGAACACTGTATGTGCACCAGACATTATGCAAATGCTTGATATAAGGTATCTAATTTAATTCTCACAATTCTCTTAGCTGCCACATCATATCAACTTTGACCTAGTGTGACCAAATTTGAAGTCATTATATTCGCTTACCAGGGTTTAGTTTCTACACTCAAAGTATAGGCACAACAGGACCCAAAAATATTTGTTGAAGGAAAATCACCAGACATAAAAGAATAAATGAATTTCCTCCTTTATGGGAATTAACGTTAAGTTCTTTCCCCTACTTTTTTTAAAGCCATATTGTCCTCATTCTGTTAAAGTGGAAACTGAGGTTCAAAACTATGAAAAGCTAAGCTAGTAATCAGGAATGAATATAGCAAGCACTAGAATGGGATCATTCTCCCAGCCAGGGTCCCAACTCACCGCTGAGCCCCATGTTTCCAGATGAAAGTATAGTAAGGATTTTAAGCATGGAAGAAAAGCCTCCCTTATAATTATGCTAACAGCAATGGAAGACAGAGGGCTTCAGTATGTAATGGGTAAGAACATGAGAGAGAAGGTTCACATGGAGACCTTGGGTGAGCTGCACCTTGACTCACTGTTCTACTTGGCTATGATTCTGCTAACCAAAGATGTGACAGAATCAATTGTTTGACATGTTTTCTCATGCTCTTAATTTTTCTGAATATCGGATTTGAATATAATTGCACGTGGTTATGTCACTTTTCGCAACTAGAAAATGATTTTATATTTTTTTGCATTCTTGGAGTTTGGGGACATAAAGTTAAAATTTTGACACAGCTAAAAACAGAGACACACAAAAGACACCTGTAATACCACATTTACCAAAAGTATATTACCATTTTAATTCCAAAAAGGAATGATTTCTACCAACTCTTAGAGTCTATCAAAGGATGTAGCTCAACGCCTCTGGAAACTATACTGAAAACTCACTTTGTAGAAAAATTTCAGACATAAAATGTTAATTTTTTTACTGGCTCCTTTATTATGACACCGAGTCAATGCCTTATGAATCATCAGAAGTAATTATTTTAGTGGGGAATTATAGGCTAAGTCTATACTATTTCAGAACCTTAGATATCATTCAATTTACTTTATAGGACCAGATTCTCTTATTTTGTTCCTATTTATGAAAAGTTCCTTCGCAGATATAATATGATATCATACTTTGTCCATTTTATATTTTGTGTCTATGGAGATCAAATGGAAACATTCTATTTTAATAACCTAAAACTTCATTTTCTGTTTTACCGCGGTATGTCATATGATGTTAGAAAAAAATGTCATTAATGAGAAGAAATCTATAGTTCTTAAATTTTTTTCAGTTTTGTAACTAACATGCCAAAATAGATATCTCACAGTTTAATGTATATTTTTCCTTGACATGGCCTCTTTTCTCATTGTAATTTGTATGCAAGTAGACATATTCATGTCTATTTAAAAAGAACCTATACAAAATGGAGATATTTTATTACATGAATACTAATTTCCATCCATACTTGTAAGAAGCATAGAAATATCATACTAATGATAGAGAATATAGAATAACCAGATGTAAAACACCCCCGTTGTTCTAGTTAGAAGATAGTTTCTACTTTTTGCTGACTTTATTAACTATAGTTGTCCATGTTATTCTTATTAAGGTAGGGTATCCCCACTTCTTTATGTTAGAAGTGTGAATAAATCACAGTATCTTAAGAGGCAAGATCTTAAGCCACATGCTCAAAGCTGAATGTATGAAAATACAATTTTTCAGGATAAGAGAAAATTTAAAGAATAGTATATAGAAATATCAGAAATGTATGTATTAAGTATGAAAAAATTGCCAAAAATTTTCTCCACACAAAACCTGAAAAGTGTTGCTGTATCAAACTTCCTTTCCTGGTTATTTATTTACTAAGTTCAGATACCTTCATATATAAAAATGTGTCCAGTTTTGGTTTTAATTTTCCCCTTACAGATATGGGTATGGTGAGAGATGCAGCTGACTACTCCTAATCTCCTAAGTGTACAGTGATTGCTAGAGAAAAGAGATAGAGCTAGTGAAAAATATGTTTCTTACAAATATATAATTTAAATCTCATAAATTTTTTTTTATCAAAGAACCTATTTTTACAGTACTTACTCAGGCTGTTATCTATACCCTAAACCATGAAAAGTATATAACCTGCCATTTTCTAAATCATGGATTCAAACAGTTTATAGAGACTCTGTTTTAATGTTAATGAATTTATAGACACAAATAGCTAGCATCAAGGCTACAGTGAAAAGCAGAACACTTCAAGCATTCAATATAGTGAAAGGGGCAGATTAGAGATCAATAACAAAATCACCTGGTAAAAAAGGAAAAAGGTGTTGCATTAAAAGGCTTTTTGCTTTACATGTGAAACAATACTGAGAAACCTGTATTTTAGCACTTGTACTCAACAGGCACTCCAACTATGCCACGATGAGAACAGAATCCCATCCTTTCTAATAATCTTGTGACAAAAGCTAAAAGACATCATCCTATTAACTAGTGATCTCAACTGCTAATGCGGAGTACTTCCTGGTGCCTTTTATGTAGAATGCTGCTATTAAAAAACCACTAAACATTCACTGTGAACAACACAGAATCATTCATCTTTTATCAGCATCTCTTGTTAGAAGAGTATGAGTGGGGCTGAAGGTGTCATTGATATTATGGAGTGGAAATTAATCAGAAATTTTTCTCATATTTTCTTCATCTCACTAATTTACTTTTGTACAAATTTCCTCCTGTTAAAAAGTTCATACCCAACCCCCTGTTGTACTCTTTTAAGTTGAGAATATTCAACGAGTGCGTCCACTGAAAAGCACCAGGTCCTAACACAAAAAGCATTCGAAATTCTCATTTAGTTGTCTTTATTTTGCTAGCGCCATGTGGTCCTTGAAGATGTAGAAAACACGGGAAGCCGAGTAAAGATCAGAGCAAGCTCATTAGCATTCTGACAAAATTGGAGTGGTGGAGATGTATAGTTTGCCTAGTTTGTCGTTTTGAAAGCTACCGGTGGTAAGCTTTCTATTTCATTGTGCTTTTGTCTTTTGGGGGGGTTTCAAAGCAGCAGGGTATTTGTTAGCCCTAGGTTTGCACAATGCATTGTGGGAACCTTTCCTGCACATTCAGCCCTATATAGTATCATTCCAGTTTGAGTCAAAAAGTTTTTTTTCACCATTTATAAGAAAGGACATGTGTGTGAATCTTAGTGCATACCCTCAATACATTTATCAATGCTTTACTTTTCTCTTTTGCCTGAATCATAAAGTCCAAAAGGAGTCAGAAACAGAACCTAAATGACATAATTTTCAATCTTTTAAAAATGTTGCCATTTATTTCAGAACACAACACTAAAACATTTGTTTTCTGTTCTTTGTCATGAACAACTAACAAGTAACATGATGGGCTGATTCAGTTAGTTAAAATTCAAAAGCTTACTGCGCACTATAATAGAACTCAATTCTTTTCTGAAAATAGTATAGAGAGAAAAAAATAGTTTGTGCTTTAGAATTATGTAAATAAAGAATACCTCTTAGAAGACTTAAACAACTATTACCCTAGTCATTTGATTTTCTTCATCGTCATCTTCTTTTTCTTTTCTTTTTTTTTTTTTTTTAATACATAAAGCTCACTTTGAAGAGCTAAATGGGCTACATTAATGCTACTATTCAACATGAATGTTTCCAAGTTGCAATGAAATGGATAAAGGTCTTTGGGGATGAATTTATCTGCTAAATCCTTGTGGTTGCCCTCCTATCTTGGATGATGACCCAAAAGAATGTCAACAGCTCATTTCCCAGAGAGCTGGAAGGAGTCCCTATGCAAGTCATAATCTGCACATTCTCAAAGAACCATTTCAAACATTATATTTCACAAGCAGTTTTAAGCGATTTCCCTCTCATCTCTAGTATCCTAACAGTACTTTGGACATCAGTGCCTCTGAAATGAGGGCTAAACAAAGTTTACACATGAATGCTATATATGGCACATAAAATTTAAATTCATTTTCAATACACATTTTAAAAACACGGTCATCTTGTTAGATTAATATATTTATGGCATTGAGATAAATGTCTAACAATTACTATTTTTTTTCTATTGTGAAAAGAAGTGTTTTTTATTACTGGTCATTTATTTTACTTAGAATCAAACCTTGTTTATGGGAAGCATTTACAGTTTTCCTTAATTTGTAATTATGAAAAGCCCAGAAGAAGCTAAAGAGTAGTAGTAAGTGAAATATGGTATATGAATAATCTGGTAGTTTTATCAGTAAGAGAATGGATCATTTCTATATGAAGCCTTTGATATAACGGCATTTGGTTCTATCACCCTTTATTTCCTTTGTACATTAAGAAGCCACTAGACTAAGTAGTATTACATTCTGGGAGGGATAGTTTTTACATATTAACTATTCATATTATAGAACATGCAATTAAAACAATGCAACTTTTCTTTATTTCTAATTTAACCTCTAATTTTCACCCCTTAAGGCTTTTCTTAGGCCTTCTTTTACAGTTTGAAAGCTCATTCTTAAAAGAAACAAACAAACAAACAAACAAACAAACAACAAAATCCAGAAGAAACTGCCACGTATAATTATGTGATTATGGTGCAAGGCTATTTATATCTTGTTAAAACATGAAATCTGACTTAAAGCTTAATATTTTAATGTATCCCAACACTGAGCTGTTCTACTGCTAGCTTTAAAGCTTAAAAAAAAAGGATGTTACTACAGTAATAATGACTGAATTAGTTCTATACTTTGCAATATGAGTATAGCTGCAAAATTATTTATCTACTTCACTGCATTCTCCTACCAAAGTTTCTTGAATAAAATCGTTTGGACTAGCTATATCAAATTAGAGAGCAGTCAGGAGTATCTAAGTCCAGCTTTAAAACAAATATCTTAACAATTACTTAGCCATATGGAAAATAGGGTATGTCTCTCCTGAAGCCATTTAAAAAATATATTTTCTATCTTGAATTTAGACTTCATTAGAAACCATTTCTGACTTGTAATGCTTAGATAGCTGAAATATCACTCTTTCAAAGACTCATGAAAAGACAGGTGAAAAAGCACGACTTTTTAAAGCTGCCAATTAACAATTTTATAATTTTTAAAGCCCATTACATTTGCAGTCATAACATTTTTGAAATCCAGAAAACGAAGTATAATTAAAGCATTTTGAATCAACAAAAGCAGCTGTATGGTTAGACACAGATACACACACACTAACATAGCTTTTTTTTTTACATTATACCAAATTTGAAGCTTCTCCACAACTGTTCACTTTGTACTATTGGGTTCCTATGACTTAGAGGCCAGATGCTTTTCACAAATGACCAACAATTGTAGTTAGAATAAATTAATGATTGATTTTTTTAAGGCTTTGATGGAATTAAGCATACTTCTTTTCTCAATGTGCCTATGTGAATGTTTGCCTGTTAAACTTTTTTTTTTTTTTTTTTTTTTTTGACAAGTGAGGCCACCCGGCAGAAAACAACTGATGCAAAACCCAGGAATAATCCCTCTGTTTAGTTCAACACTATGGTTAGCCTTAACACTGCCTCTATTATCCAATGGATTTAGAGAAACTTTCATTTATTTGTTGGCCTCAGTTTTCAATTCTGTTGCCCTCTTTAAGGAAACCTAGACTTACTCCTATGTAAGTCCATTTGCATACTAGTACAATGAAATATCTTAGAATTTTTATTACCCTATTAAGCTAAATAGGGGCTGTGGTACATATGTAACTTGAAAAATACGTGAAAAGAATCAAAATATAGACTAATAATCTTACTAAAGATTTTAAAGCACACTGCAATAAACCTATAGTGCTCATGGTACAAGACTAATGCAATTACTTCCAACAATATTTTAACAATATACAGCCTTCTATTTTT
>NC_080790.1:59898299-59928299 GCF_028018385.1 Neofelis nebulosa
CTTACTGTTCCTAAAGAAATAAATCATTCTAAACTTTAGGTGCTAGGTATTTAAAAGTTCCTCCTCTGTAGAAATTTAAAAAAATAAAATAAAAAGAACTGATGGAAAAAAGTTCTTTAGTATTTGCATAAGAATTTTACAGATCCCAAGGTAGGATGGCAGAACACACACACACACACACACACACACACACACACGCACACACATGCACAAGCACACGCGCACACAGACGTGTTATTTAGTATTCAGGCTAGTTTAGGATTACTCATTTTCAGAAATAACCAGTCATATGAGTCCCCACAGCTGCTCTGTCTCTGCCAATGACATCCTTTCTCCAAATGGATGTTGGGACCTCAAGCCCTTTCCCTGCCACTGCCATTCTCACCCCTGGTATATTGTCATCTTGCTGCAGGATCCACTGAAGTGCTCTATTACGTTCCTTTGCTGCTTTCTTGTTAGAGCCTTCTCCTGACATGCCAGGAAAAATGCCCAGTGGTCTAGGCCACCATCCAGGCTCCACCTTTCTTCCCATCAAGATGCAAGAGTTTCAGAGCTAAAGGGGTTGATACTTAAAACCCAGAACTACTCAAGTTCTGGGAACTGAGGACTCAGGCCTAGGGCAACTACTAGCATTATTCTAGTGGTATTTTATTTATTTTTTAGAGCATTTTTTAAATGCTTATTTCTATATTTTGAGATAGAAAGGGTGGGGGGAGGAGCAGTGAGAAAGAGGGACAGAAAGAATCCCAAGCAGGCTCTGCATGGAGTCTGATGTGAGGCCCAAACTCACGAACCATGAGATCATGGACTCTTAACCGACTGAACCACCTAGGTGCCCCTCTAGTGATATTTTAAATTAATAGGCTTTTGTGGGTTTGTCTGGCTGGAGGATGCTAATAACAGTGCTTCTTTTGGAAAATGTATTCTCAGTCCTGCAAAATTATCTTCTAAATAAATTTTGCAACCCATTTAAAAGTGAGTGGATTCCCTCAAAAAGTTAAATAGAGAATTAACATATGACCCAGCATTCCAATCTTAGGTATATACCCCAAAGAACTGAAAAACAGGGATTCAAAGAAATGCCTGCACACAATGTTCATAGTAGCCAGAAGATGGAAACAACCCAAATGTCCATCAATGGATGAATGAATAAACAAAATGTGGTTATATGCATATAATACAATATTATTCAACCACAAAAAGGAATGAAGTAGTGGTACATATTATAATATGCATGAAGCCTGAAAACATTATGTAAATTCAATGAAGCCAGACACTAAAGGGCGACTACTATTTGATTCCACTTATATGAAATATCTAGAATAAAGCACATTTCTAGAGACAGAATGCAGATTAGAGATTCCAGGGGGATTACAAGAGGAGAAAATGGGAAATTATTGTTCAATGAGCACAGACTTTCTGTTTAGGGTGATGAAAACTTCTGGAAATAGTAGTGATTGTATAACACTGTGAATGTATTAAATGTTACTGAATTGTATGCTTTAAAATGGTCAATTTTGTGATACGTGAGCTTCAAATCAATAAAGAAATATGCTCAGTATCTAGAAATATATAAAACTTGAAGTAGCAGATAAAGTATGTTTTGTTCTGTAAAGAACATATGGTGGGAAAAGAGGACTGACTTAAGAGCTAGAAAACCCAAGAAGTCCAGTTTAAGCCTTAACTCGGCCATTACTATTCAGGCCTTCTTAAATGAGTCATTTCCCTCTCTGAGCCTCAGTTTCATCATGTAAGGAATATGATACCATCTGCTCTGCTTAATTCTGAGGCTGAGATTCAGAAACGGCATAGCAAACTAATATGTCGGGGAAAAAGTACTAATTGCTATAATAAATGGAAAGTTGGAAGCATTGGAACCCCAAAAAGGAAAAGGATGAATATATACTTTCTCTTTCTAACACCTTATCTCTTACTTCATATGCTAACTAGGCTTTAGGCAAATCTTGAGAAACAATTATTTGGTCTGGAAGAGGTTCAGTATAGTCCAGGGTAATTGCTGGAGCTTACCAAGCTGGGGAACAAAGGCAATTTTAGTCTGAATGTGCAGTAGCCAACCCAGTCTAGATCAGATTCTGTCTTATGCAGTAAGCAATATAAAGCCCCAAAGGGATGCTAGAATCAATCTGTAGTCCATGACTATCTTTCAGATTATAAATGATCTATAGGTGAAATGGGGCCACTTCAAAGCTTCAGCAGTAATATGTGGGATGGGAAGGAGAATTTCAGTCTGTTTTGTTTAGAACCTTCAATAAATCAGGCTCCAAGTTTGAAAAAAGGGAAGGAAACCGAATTTGTAGCTTTTTTTTCTAGTGGCACAAGGCTTCTTGTATAGTAACATCTAATTTATCCAATACAATGAGGAAAGGTGTTGAAAGAATTTGTTTAAAAAAATTAGTCTCTTCAAAATATTTAAAGGTAATAATTTTAAAATGTATACAGAAATTATACTACCTAGTATTTACATTTTTATATAGTTAACATAACTAATATTTTCAAAATCCCCTAGAAACCGAAGGGAAAATGCAAACATGAAACAATATATTAGTTTATGGGATACTTGTTGAATTCACACGAATGTACAAGACTGAGCATACCTGTAAGTTGTTAAGGCAACAATAAATATGTTCTAGGTAATCTAGTATAATGGGAAGGATCCTGTATGATAGGGTTCTGGTGACCTGAATTCTAGTCCAAGGTCGGGCACTTACGGATCTATGTGACTTGAGCTTTCCCTGTAACTCTGTCTCCACTGTACAATGAGAAGGTTGGGCAATAGTGTTCAAAAGACAAGGTGTTTTTTTTTTTTTTTTTCTGGTTTTAAATTTTAAGCAGTAGAACCTTTTCTTTAAATGAACTCTTCCAAGGAGTCTGCTATTTCGAATAAATAAACTCAGAGCTGCTCTGTTTGAAGTAAGGTAGGAAATCCAGACGCCTGTCTGCTTTCTGCTCTCTTATTGTCCTGACAGCCCCGAGATGCCTCTGAAGAAGCTTTAGGGCTCCACAGAACACAGTTTGAAACCCACTGGGCCAGATAAAGCCAAAGGTCTCTTCCTGTTCTAATATATTCTGATTTCACTAATGTAGGCATTTTCAAATGTCCCATATAAATGCTTATTTTTGGAGGAGTTTTTTAATTGTAAATATATTTTTGGCAAATAGAGAAGAAAAAGTTTAGGAAAGCTTTCCAATTCTAATCTACTACCATCATTTTACTAGTCTACTTTCACACGGCTAATAAAAGTAAAAAATTACTTATATTAAAGGAATGAATGTTCCACTTTATGTTTTGACATTTTTTTCTTAATATAATTTACTTTTAATTTGGTATAAAAATCTGAATTTATTTCTCATTTTTACGCTTCTTGTAGGAGCAGCATTTTAAACAAATGCATACATTCCTTTAAAATATAGGGGCGCCTGGGTGGCGCAGTCGGTGAAGCGTCCGACTTCAGCCAGGTCACGATCTCGCGGTCCGTGAGTTCGAGCCCCGCGTCAGGCTCTGGGCCGATGGCTCGGAGCCTGGAGCCTGCTTCCGATTCTGTGTCTCCCTCTCTCTCTGCCCCTCCCCCGTTCATGCTCTGTCTCTCTCTGTCCCAAAAATAAATAAAAAAAAAACGTTGAAAAAAAAAAAAATTTAAAATATACACATACACTGTTTTTTTTCCCCAGTAGCTCACTCTGCACTTAGATCTATACAATCACTATTGGCAATCAGCATTAAATGGCAATCTACCCTCTGGTTAGGAGCTAACTTGCTGCTCTAACCCATTTTTATAAACCTTCCTATATACTTTAATCCTTTCAAATGCAACTGTGACACAAACTATTACAGACTTTTAAAAACCTGTTCCCTTGGAAAAAAAAAAAAACAAACTGTGGAGCATCAGTAACCAGATAGTATTCTCAAATTTCAGTGATCTAGTCCATGGAGCCGTCCCCTATGCATAGTGCTCTGTTTCATGCAGTACATGGCTTTAGCTGGCCAAATCTTTTTTTTTTCCCAATGAATCAGTAGAACAGTGAAGATCTTACTTTTTTTTTAAGCAGTGGCATATCAATGAGGCACAGATGTGTATTCCAACTCTGCATGGATGAGCACACTGTTCAATAGTGCTGGCTCACACGGTATCAGGGCGAGTTATCACTTCCCATGAAGGCACTCTTATCACCAGGGCCCAGAGAGGTGGCTGCAAATCGCAGCCTTTTTATTTTCAAGGCAGTTCTGCTGAACATTCAGGCTTCAAAGATTCACACTTCCAAAACTCTATAAGAGTTTGTGAACGCTCAATTTGCCAAAACTGTTTACAGTGTAATTGGGCACCGTACCTGTGTCCATGAGATAGCGAAGGCGCTTCTCCACCAGCGCGGCACGGGTGTCAATTTGCTTTTGCTCATTCTCTAGTGCTGCCAATTCTCCTACAACATACTGACTGGTGTCTTTGAACCCTTTCTGTTAACGAGAACAAACAGGAAGGAAAAAAAAATCACTTGTAAGTTGCATTTTTCCTTTCTACAAACACTTAGTAAAGCACTTACCTAGAGAACCAAATAACACCGTTAGTATCACCCTTAGTATGAAAAAGCAACTCCCTGTGATTCAAGAAATTTTCATAAATGCTATGTATAGCAAAACTTTTGCAAATAGAGAAAATCTCAGCTGTTTAGTATTATATTTATAATTTAACACCCAGATTTGCCATATTTAAAAAGTTAATGCAGAGAAAAAAATTCTCCTTGAAGTCAGAGTTATTTAAGCATGGACGACGATAGAAGACAATCTTCCTCTTGGTGACTGTCAAAACAAACACCAATGACACATTTCATTCAAATGTGCAATATGCAAAAATGGAGCCTTACTAAGGAAATGATTCTTAAAGTATCTATCCTGAAAAACATAGACTTATTCTTACAAAAATACAAAATTAAAGAGATACATTTCTTGCTGTCATAGTAAATATACTATTTAAAATGCTTTTTAAAAATTATAAAAAAGAAGTTTCTAATATTTCCAGTTTTCCCTCCAGCTGGCTGCTGTACTTTAACATGTCGTTCTGTTGATATATCACTAATTATTGTAGCTGCGAATTCTAACTTGACAGGTGGTTTCAAACCTTGCTGCAAGGATCTAATGCAACTAGTGCACTGATTTGGTTAATCTCCCATCTAACCAAATTTGGATTTCAATTTGAAATGTTACTTTTTACAATCATCCATGTTTAAAAAATTATCCTTAGAAGTTTTATTTGAAGTAGCAGTTCTATTATAAAGTACCAGTAGAGTCTTAATTTTTATTTTCATATTACTCATTTAAATCATTAGGGGGTAGGGTTATTACTTGTGGTAGAGTTACAAAGAGATTAATTATGGCTCCCTTTGTAATACCTGTTTACCTTGTGACATTTCCAGAGCTAAGTTTCCCAAGTAGCTAAGGAATACTGAAGAAATGCTTAAGTGATTACTTTCACTACCACCATTACTAGCATCAGAATTTATAACATTATGTATTCAGAGAAACAAATATGAACAATCTCTTCTATCAAATCCCTTCCCTACCTAGAAGCATATTAATCTCTAAGAAGCCCTGAGGAATTATCTTTGGGTCCTCCTTAAACAAGAAACAAAATCAAGAATTATGTTATTTATGAGCATATTCTGGAATCACCATGATCAATAAACACATCTAACCATACATATGACTTATCTATCTTTGGAACCGGTAAATTCACATGTGAACTCTATATCAGCTTACTGTTAAACTGATTTTGGTGGTTGACAAACTTAAAGATCAAATGTATTTTAGGAAATCATAAAACTGATAATTTTTCAGTATAGTGTGATCAAATAAGTTACTGTATTTTTTAAAGACCCATAAAAATGGATATTCTCCCATCTCAATATGAAATATAACAAAATCATAACAGAATAAATGTAAATGGTAACTTTAAAATCTGGAATAACCTATTTGCCGTATAGCACAGCATTTCCAAAAAGGACTTTCCTTTTTTCATTCCCATACAAAGGGGCAAAACAAACATAGTCTGTAAAGACAACATGAGTAAGAAAGATAAAGGGAAGCAGAAATGATAAGCAACATATAAACTTCATTGTTTTTACAGACTGGCTCAGTTAAAAACAGTCACAAAGTTTATTACCAGATTTCTTTAGTGTGAGTATACAGTATACTCAAGTATTCTGCAACTTACAAATTATACCAAACATTCCATCTCGATATATGAGTGAGCTGTTCTGTGTACTAAAACCTGTCTTAGTACAACTTAAAAATGAGAAGTTTTTAAGGACCCTAATTTGTAGTCTGTAATTCTGAGTGCACTTATAAGGATTTAAAAATCCAGCAAAGATCATTTTAACAGTAAAAACAATGAAAATATTTACACAAACTACAGATAATAAAAAAGTAGCACCGTTCTTAGAGAGCTATGCTTCCGGACAAAAATTCAAGTTAAAACTTGTTCTTCCTGCTTCTGTCCCGCAGCTGTCCATCAAAAGCAGCTTTCTCCCTGCGGTCTATCAAATATTTCCCTCACAAATCAATTTTACACATGATCAGCCCATACCCCTACTGAGCTGAACCTCCCCGTTAATTAAGTGAAGAAATTACCATATATATTATATTAATGCAAACATCATTCAGCTAGTAATTCACGGCTGATCTGGATAATGGAAAGGTTGAACACCCATTAACCCAAGCCAACAAAATGGGTTGGCTGAGAAATTCTAGCAGGTCTCATGTGACTTTTCCCTCTAACTGCAGCTCTGCGGTATCTGCTATTGTAATAATTAAAATCCTCCTGGTAGATCAATACTGGAATCTCTTTATGGGAAGTGCCCTGATGGAAATGTCTCAAGGAAGCTGGGGCTGTGGAACTCTGAAAAATTCATTTTTTTTTATCTGACAATTATCACCACACTGCAGACTAATTCAACAGTGCACCCCTCTCACTCTGCTTTGAATGCACTGGAGATTGACATCTTAAAAAACCTAACATCTCATTTTAACAAATAAAGGCACTATTTCCACATACAGTTTGGAATTATCAGCAATCATGAAACCACACAAAAAATTAATATACATTAAGCACTTCATCTTCTGATGGCTTCCTCTGAGTTTCAGTTATCGCTGTCTTCTCCTCATTTCCTTTCTTTGTATCTTCCTGTATTGATCTCTGCCTTTTCATCTCTTAAAAAAAAGGGGGAAAGACATGTAAAATTATTATAAAGCTTGATATTTGTGTATTGAAATGTGGATTTACACTATCAGCTTTTATATATATATATATATATATATATATATATATATATATATACACACACACACATACACACACACATATATAGCTAAACACTATTAAATCATAAGATGGGAAAACATTTTTAAAAGTGTTCCTACCTGGTCTATTCTCAACATATTGACTGAAAGACTGAAGTTGAGTTTTTCTGACTGTAGAATCCTTGCTGAAAACAACAGGATTTCTAAATCGTTCTGTTGCTTTTTGTAATCGTTCAGTCCGGAGATCTTCTGTGCCATTCTAAAAGTAAAACAAACGTAGTTAAGACATCCTGATTGTATAAACGTGAAATTACGTATTAGCAGAACAACTTTTACTGATTTAAGAGAATGCCAAATTAGAAACTTTGTGAAAGAAAAAGGATTTCAAAGAGCTCTAAGTAGTTCAACTACAAGTGCTGTTGCCTGTAACCAAAACTTTGGGAGACATAGTTTAGATGGAGGATCACTCTTGATAACTTTGATTCATTAGATGCTGTAAACCCCTGTGTCTTCTCCCAATGATATGTATAATTTAAAAGGCATGGTGCTTCTTTCTGGTCCCCCACTATTCTGCCCCATCGGTTTGTACAGTCCCACAGACTTGTATGACAAGAAGAACTAGTTTCTAATTTTATGCCCATTGAGATAAACCACTAATGCTGGATGAAGGCTAAAAGGTAGGATTATAATACTACCCCACTGAACTGCATTTCATCAGCTATAACTTTCCAAAGCCAGATTTGTAAGTAAGCCCTTTACAGCTAAGGAAACTACAATTATCTTTTCCAGAGCTTCCTATGTTAATACTGGTAACAAATTCAAATGGTTCTATCAACAAGAAATATCCCAGAAGACTGAACTACTGCAGTGTGTGGAAGCTGCAGATACCGAGGTGCTGTGTACCAAACAAATATTTCATTTTATACCTAATCTTTTATTATTTTTATTAAGTGTTTTGAAAGTAAATAGGGAAAGGCTAAGATGCATGACTAATAGCTAAGCCTGCTGAATGCTGAAACTGGTTATCAAAAGCTACCAAGACTTTGCCCTTCCTCTGCATTGAGACAATCAGTAATGAGGGAGCCCTCCAATGGCCTATTCTCTAGCCTCAAGGAGGCCTGGGATACAGAATCCTCAGGGGAAGGTAACAGTTTATCCTTTTCCACAAACACAGAATGCCTCATTTATAAACGTGTAAACTGCATTTTATTAAAAAAAATAAAACCCCAAATCAATGCTGAAAGCTTCAAGAGAACAGATGGACTCTATATGTTCTTTATAAGCACCATTTAAAAAATCTTAACTAAAAAGATCCACACAAAGACAAGCTGTTTAAAGCACACCTTTTGTTGAAATAACTTTAAAAATTACCACATAAGAGATTTTTAGATAGCGAAACAATTTCACCTATTGAGACAATTAAACCTTAAGAATGAAAATACTCTCATTTTATTTTTTCAAGTTACAGAATATCTCTATTATTAGTATCATGTACATACTATGCTAGCTATGTAGCTGGGATAAAAACAATTTTGGCTTTTATTTATTTGTTTAAGAAAAGTGTGTATTCTTATAGCTATTATTATAACTGCCCAATGGTTTAAAACTCAAGTCTTTACCAAAATAAACAAACACGGCTAAATTTTTTGAGGCCTGGCAACATGCTGAAATATCAGTGCGATTAGCCAGCAAATCCCATCTTAAGAAACGTTTTTATGACTAGGGACTTCTGCCACTTTACAAATGTATTCCTCTAAACCCACTAATTCAGTTAGCCTTTTCAATCCATTGTATTATTCTTAGGCCAGCATCATTCTGCATTAAATCCACTGCAGAAAGCTAAATTGAACACAAAAAATCAGACCTGATCCAGGCTTCCTTTTGTTCAAAGATAGAGACCAAAAGTCCTCTGGTGCTGCCACACACTTTCATCACCAATTTATAGAAACCAACAGTATAAGGGAAAAGCAATGAAAGTCATTGTTTTGGGACTTCAAAGCATCTGTGTGTCAGAGGAAGGAAATCCTTTCAGTCAGCAGGGCAGTCCCCATAGTCCGCAGGTGGGTGAAAAGTTATACAGGACTAGAAGTGCCCTAAAGCTACAGAAATATTAATTATGCCATGAGAGGAAAAGAAGGATGGCTTGTTGAGGATAGTACAAATAGCCTAAATAATAATAATCTTCATGTGACATTTGGCTAAAATATTACTTATACAAGTTAAGATTCATATTGGCACACAACACTTGCAAGTATCTTTATATACAATCACATACCATCTTCAGTTATTAATTAACACTAATTCTAATTCATCTAAACAGGTCAGAGGTTGAGGGTAATAGAAAAAATGCTGGAATTCTCTTAGCAATATTCTTCCTAGCAAATATATATACATATAGAAGTTGAAAACAGTTTCTACACTCATGAACACAACAAATTAAAGTAGTAGTTTCTCTGGAAAGCAGTGATTACCATATTGCTACTTAATTGATTTGCTATTCAATAAAAAATGTCTATCTTAATCTTAATGTGAAGAACTTGTAAGAAATTGATTTTAGGTTTATAAAGTGCCAGTGGAAGCTAGAATGCACACAGAGACAAATATTTTAAACAATTTACCTTAATGTCTTGCTCTGAGCTCTCAGTTATAGCTTTCTGTGCAGCACTGGAAAGTGAATTTTCCACCTGTGGCTGAGCCTCTAGGAGCTTCTTTAGCTTCAAGTCCACCAACTTAGTGTTTTGTTCTGTTAAATACACAAATACTATGAATAACTGAGATGCACTGAGATATGTAGGCTATCAATTTAGGAGACATCACAAAAATATTACTATATTTTTAAAAAAGACATTAGATTTGTGAAGGAACCTATCAGACCTGACAAATGCACAACTCTTCATATATATATAAACTGTAATACATACTATATAACTATAGTATAAATGAGTAGTCTTTAGGTATGTTAACTATACATTTTTTTAATTGAGATACAATAGATATGTAACATTATATAAGTTTAATGTGTACAATGTGATTTGATACATTTATATAATGCAATATAATTACCACTGTAGCATTAGTTAACTCTTCTATCACATCATATAATTATCATTTCTTTTTTGTAGTGGGAACAACTAAGATATAATCTCTTAGCATATTCTTCATATACATGTATACACACACACACACACACACATATACATGTATATATAATCATATATATTTTTCTCCCCAAATCAGTCCCCTTAAAGAATATAGTCAATATACCTTAAGACCATTCAGTTGCATCATATAGTTAATAGTAGCTATGTTTACCTGAAAACCTAAGACTGCATTCGATGTATACATTTATATAAGTAACTGCATAGGTTATACATAATAAAACAAACTATCTACAAAGTAGATATCTAAAAGGGGCAATACAATTTATTCTTGTTACATTATTTCATTTTCAATTCTTCTAGTATATTAAATTTATACACATAATACCATATTAAAACAAGTTCTCAACATGACTCAGTCATGTATACATTGTTGGAATCAATGTTTAAGTGTGTACATTTATACCCAGCATTAAAATAGGGCATATGTTTAACAAATACCTTAAAATTAGAGGGCAGAAACACAACAATCATATTTTGGAATATAATAATTATGGATAGAAATTTAAAATAAATAAAACAGCTACAACTTTTAAAATAAATAATTTCAAATTAATTTTAGCAAGTACACTAATCTTTAATAATAAAATAATTCAGAAACAAATGGAAACAAATAATTATATTTAAACAAATTCACTCAAAGGAACTGTTTAATAAAATGGTTGTTAAAAGACATGCCAACCATTTGGTGAATGATATTTTTCATAAAGATTAATAAGTTTTCTAATTATAAGACTCTTAATAAATGCTATTATCATTACTTTCATGCAAATTGGTCAGTTTATATTGCCAGGCTTCTCTTTTAAACAATATCTGATGAACTATGGTCAAATCAAGATAAAGATTAAACAATTTATTATTAAAACATTATGACTTTTATATACATATTAAAAAAAGAATTTTGGGGAAAATAAAGAAAGGCTAAAAATCATAAAACATGCTACGTGCTTCCAGATTCCAATTTGCACTCCTATTTCTTATTGCCATGAACTAAACTATAGTGTGGATTGGAAAGTCTGTCCTATGTACAGGCCAACACTTACTGGCATGCCTGAGAGTTGTAAACAATGTTTTACTTAACTCCAAAACCAAAAAGACTGAGAGGTGTTTTGTTTGACATACATGAAGAAGGAGTTTTTAAAAAGGACAAGAGTCAAGCTGGTTAACCCTAATATATATATTTTTAATGTGAATGAAGTATTGGAAGTGTCACTTTCATTTTTTTAAAAATTTGTTTTATTATTTTCTTAAGTAATCTCTGTGTCTAATGTAGGGATCTAACTCATGACCCTGAGATCTAGAGTCACATGCTCTACCAACTAAGCCAGCCAGGTGCCCTTAGCCCTAATATTAACCAACCATTAAAGTAGCCCACCAAGTTGCTGTAACTAAAATGAGAAAATTCCCCCCACCTTACCTAAGAAATGACTAATTTTTCCTATCTTCATACTCTACTGCAAAATCAGAAAATATGTATCATTTACTGTCAATGATTTTATACTTCCATAAACTGAATCTTGAGGCTTTAATTCTATACCTGTAAATGCCCTCAGCAGTAGTGTTACTGGTTTCTGATAAAGCCTTCAGTGGTGGTTGTGGTAAGGGGGTGGGTAAGCAACAACAATCTTTTCCAAAAAGAAAAAAGAAATCTACTATATTTTAAATAGAAAGAAATAAAAGGTAGTCCTAATTTTGGGTTAAACATTTAAATTTTTTCCTTAAATATCAGCATCTCCCTGGATTTGCACAATTATAAATATACTGATTTCCATTTAGTAAAAGTGTAGCTTAACACTAGGCCATGAAGGAGTGACTGAGAAAGGGCATGGGTTTTCTTGGGTGCTCCCTAAAGTCAGGAAGTCCTTAGCTGATTATATTTTTGAGAAATAACACCAGGTTTCAAACAGAAGAAGCAATAAAACAGGTTAGCACTGCAGGAACATGCCAGGGTTAGGAAAAAGAATACCTGTTTTCACTCCCTTTAGATTTTTACAGGAAAAGATAAATATTAGGGACCTCACTTCCTCACTTTTAAGTCTAGAGACATTGCCAAACACTTTTTACTGCTAGAAGAATTCAATTCAATAAGCATTTATGGAACCTCTCAGGTATACAAAGCTTTTGATTACTATCTGACACTGACTTATAAAGGTAATGCATCTAGAACACTCAACTTTTAAAGCAAGAGTATTTTATATTTTAAACACCAACTCAGTGATTATTGGTATAATATTTACTGACATAAGATATGAGATTAATAGCAGTCTGTATAAGCAGTTTTCAAAGTGTCTTATTGTAATTAGTTATTAAATAGTGTAAATTAATATATTAGTACTATGTAAATATTTAAAGTAAGCACAAAATTTGCAAAATAATATTACAAGTAAGACTATCAATTCTAAACCAAGTCAGAAAATCTGATCCATGGTTGAGGTTTACATTTGAAGTATTCCATAGATACTACATCTATACCTTACAACATCACATCAAAATATTTATGCTGAGATGGGAACCAATGTTTGAATGCCTATAAGTTGTCTCATATAACATAAAATATAAAAATGAACTTTAGTAATAAGAGAATGCAAACTATAATTTATTCCAATTGTATTGCTAATTTTAACACTAAATCTAAAACAAAATAACATAAAATTGATGGAAAGTGGACTCAGCTAAATGATTTGTGAGGGCATAAGATGTAATAAAGCTACAGAAAGAATTTATTATCATTATTGATGAGGTAATAATAAAAATATAATTATAAAGTGTGCCATGCAGCAGGATGCAAAGTATTTATAATTTGAAATTACCGGGAGTATCAAGGTCATTTTCTAAGTTAGTAAGTTCATCTCCACCTCCTACAACAAAGCCTTCAGGAATCTCCTCGTTAGTATCTATCTCAATATTATCATTTTCATCTGTAGGAACATGTAGCAATAATGTTAGTATATTATTCTATTTTATATCATTCATCCAAAACACTAAAGTAGAAAACCCAGTATTTTAATGACAGTTATTCAAATATAGTCTGACACAGATCAGCAAGAAATCAGTTTTAAGTCACTTTTCACTACTGGATTAACATTTGTATTTTACATTCATATGTCAAAGATGAATTGTCACATCAAAGAAGTTACAAAGGTTTTGACAATTTGTCACATGCGGTCTCTGAATCACTGAGTTCATCAAGTCCCTATATTTTAAAATGTAATGTGTAAGTAATCTCTAACAACAGACATACAAAAATAAAGTTGGTTTACTAATAAAGTCATCAAATAATATTTCTAGATTTCACCTTTTTAGCAGTTATGAGATATAAATGTATAAAGAAACAAATCCTTCTACATAAACTTGTAGCTATATTTATATCATTTGTATGAAGACTTGAGTGCTTTTCCACTATTAATGAATATTATCATGAAATCATTATGGAAAAATTAAGAGACATGATTGAGACTGGAACAGACAGTACCTTATGCAAAAGAAAGTTCAGAAACAATTAGAACAGTACATCTTGGGAGACTGAAAGCTGAAAAAAGTTAGTATTGAAAATTAAATACACGGAAATGAGGAAGTCACGCTAGTTTTTATACACTTAGTAAAACGTTTTGGATCACAATTAGTTGAGGTTTTTTTTTTTTTTACATTAAAGTTTTTTTTATATACTTTTTTCCTTTCTAAATCCAAGTGATAAAACTGGGTTAAGTAATTTTGAATTTTATGCATTTGAAAAAGCACAGCAATAATTTGATTTGCATGTAAGAGGTTTAGCTTTAAATTCTGTTACTGACAGGCAGTGTACCTTTTGGAGAAATACCTGTCTAGCCCTGAAAGTTAAAGAATATCCCTACTACTCTACCATTAACCTTTTATTGGGCAACTTTTATCAATAATGAGGTATTCCAACATCATTTCAAGTGAGAAATTCCAAAATTCTATACTTTTGGCTTCATCCTTCAATATTTGTCCTTTTCCCTGTATACCTTTGTGTTTGATTTGGGGCCTTCCCAAGTAAATACTTATTATGATCATTAATATTAATAACAATAGTTTACTTTTATTGAAGACATCCCACATACTATGTATGTCATTTATAAGAACACAACAAAGAAAAAAAAAGATTAATAAATTCCCCTAGGGAAAAACATTGCTAAATGCTTTCAAATTGCCAAGGCATTATACTTGGCTACATTATTTAAGTACAATCAGTTGAGAGATATTTTCTAATCAGTTGGGCTTAGCACAACTAATTTCATAAATGTTAGCATCTTCATTATCCTTAAAAATTCTTCTCTAAGTAATTTTGCAGTAAACGTGAATGAACAAGTATTTCCTGAGGACTAAAAAAGTGTTTATAAGACTTCCTTGTATTACTCTGTCAGAGATAGTTCACTATCAGTAGTTTTTAGAGTGTTGCTGCCAACTAGCCTCTACTAATTATTACTGACCATAATTAATCTAGAGTGAAAGCACAAAATTCAACATTCATTCATTTGTTTATTCCAGAAACTTCTACTACATATTGTATCTACAATTTACAAAACACTGCTAGATGTTGAGGAGATACCGAGTTTATCTTATTCCACCTTAAAGATATACGTTCAAGTGATTACAAAACCATATACAACAGGTAAGTGTTATGGGATAAAAATAAGTTATAGAGCAAATTCAAAAAATGAAAAGATTTCTCTTTGCCAACAGTACCAGGAGTTGTTCTTCAGAAGCATTAACCTTCGAAGCATTTAAAATTAAAAAAAAATTTTTTAACGTTTATTTATTTTTGGGAGAGAGAGAGAGAGAGAGACAGAGCCTGAGTGGGGTAGGGGCAGAGAGAGGGAGACACAGAATCTGAAGCGGGCTCCAGGCTGTGAGCTGTCAGCACAGAGCCCAATGCGGAGCTTGAACTCATGGACTGTGAGATCATGACCTGAGCTGAAGTCAGACACTTACAGACTGAACCACCTAGGCACCTCCAAAGCATTTTAAAGGGAAATAATGTGAGGTAAGACTTGAAAGGTAAAACTGCAGAGAGCCTTGAAGGGCAGAATGGGAAGTTTAAATTTTACTTGTTAAGAATGGAGAGATACTGGTGTTCTAACATGATCAGCACTGAACTCTTTAAGAGTAGTCTATAAAGTAATTTTCTATCGAAGTGTCTTATTGTAATCAGTTGTGAAATATGTATAAAATAATTAATAGTAATATAAGCAATGAAGTTTATGACTTTTGTAAATTACAATGGCTTTAATATTATTCCTAAAATATCACTCTTGCTTATAGTCTGATATGCCTTCCTATGTGAAAGAAAAAGTGGTCTAAGGATTGCCCACAGAAGTGTACAATGTATGTGACATCATCCTTGATGTGAGTGAGATTGGTGACCTAGATGTCAGACTGGAGAACTGAAAGGAAATCAAGGTCAGAGACTGCTATAACCTCCAGGCAAGCAGCACAGAGAGCCCAACCTAGTATACAAGAATTGGAAGTGGGTATAATGCAATTTGAAAACTACTGATGGGATACTGGGTGGTTGGGGAGAAATACTGAGAAGGAGAAGGGTGAAGCAGACATCAAAATTGACCCTCCAGTCTGAGTGACTAAAAGGATGGCATTGCTATGAAAAGAAATGCTAAGTCTGGAAATGTGGTCAGATATGGGTACTTTCAGTTTCCAGCGATATGCAGAAAATTGTATTTCCCTTCATTATCCATGTATACTGGGTTCCACTGTCACGTTAAATAGGTGACATTCATTTTATTTCCAACTAAGTGAACTCTGTTTACACTACCACTCATGAACAATGCTGAGTGTTTATATATGTATTGTTAACCTTAGATAAAAGGATTACTATTTGAGAAAGCAAGAGTAAAAAACTGATCTACGCAGCTCAAGTCTTCTTAAGAATGGATTTCTACTTTTCATTCCCTGATTTCAGTTTTAGCCCAATCCCTTGAATTCTTTTCAACAGTTACTGTTACAACACATTTCTTCACACCTGTGGTAATAGTCTGAATGCATTCTAGCAGAAACAAAGTACATGTGTGTTTGTGAAAGATATTACATATTATGTGTATGACATCTATCTATCTATCTATCTATCCATCCATCCATCCATCCATCCTTCCATCTTTATGGCTAATCACTGAAAACCCAGCAGGTGAGGATGGTGGAAAGTAAATTTGAGATCCAACAGAAGTTGGTTTATAAATATGGCACATATAATGTATGTAGGAAAAGGTAAAAGGAGATTGGCTATGTACTGGAATGAGAAAGTGTATTCCAGTTGACACTGAGCAGTACTATAAGCAAAATGGGAATCCCAGTGATATATTCATAGCCAGCAATAAGGCTAGTCTTACAACACTTATCATTTATAAATAAATTAAATGGAAAAACAGGGTATCTGGTGATGGTAAAAAAAGAATATCCACACGTTCACAAAAAGAAGCTGAAGTGATCATAAAAACATATTTAGAAAAAACTTCAGAAAATACGTTCAGAAAAAATTTTCTCACTTGTATCATGATTTTTTAATTCTCACTGAAGTCCCCTATAAAATTAATAACTTGTTATTATAGGTAACAACATTTGTTATTCATAATATATGTTATATATAGTTATTTATAATATAACAATTATCAAATATCAATGATAATAAAATCAAACATAAGACAGAAAACGCAATGCAAACATAATTATTAACAGAAGCTGAATATAAAAATTATTGAAGACCTACAATATTTCATTTTGGTTTAGCAAATTTAGATAAATCTATTTGCCATAACTGAAATGAAGATAAGACAGAATACAAACATATTCATGGACAAAATTTAAAAAAAAACACATTTCCTTTATACACTTGAAATGCAAAAACAAAGTAACACTACTTTATATAAATCAAAGAGAGGCAACAATGTCAGTGCAAAAGTTAAATGACACTAACCTAACTCAAACCAAAGTGATAAGCTATAGAATAAACACATATGTATAATGAATAAAATATATATATTTAATATACCATATAACATATAATAAAGATATGACACAATATAATCTTAAAACAGGATAGATACCTTTTTCCAAGTGTCAGTGGACCATTAACAAAAAGTTAACATTTAATTTGTCAAAATGAAAACTTATTAATTCCCAAAGCAGAAATTCAGGCCATACTCTCCAACCACAACACTATACAGCTAAAAATGAAAGTACCAAACTTTGTCCCCAAATACCTGCACCTTGTCAAGTAAAGATCAATATAATAAAATGAACCCACGAGTTTGCTACATAGAACCAGGATTTCTTTTTAAGTGGATATTAATGTTTATTTTTGACAGAGAGACAGAGTGTGAGTGAGGGAGGGGCAGAGAGAGAGGGAGACACAGAATCCGAAGCAGGCTCCAGGCTCTGAGCTGTCAGCACAGAGCCCGATGCGGGGCTCAGACTCACAAGCTGTGAGATCATGACCTGGGCCAAAGTCCGACACTTAACTGACTGAGCCACCCAGGCGTCCCCTAGAACCAGGATTTTAAAATTATAGGTCTACAACTACAGAATGATGCAGAAATTGAAAAAAACATGTAGTATGCACAATATCACCTGATTCTCTCATGTGCCCTAAAATTAAGTCAAAAGGAAGACAAGTAAAAGCTATAGCTCCTTGGACAGATATGATTCTGTTATTTCACAAGAATTAGGCTATTTCTGGTTGCAAGAGGATGCAAGTGGGTTGCTTGAATATATGGCTATATACCTGGCTTAAAATGCTTTGTGTATATTTTCTGTGGACACCATGAAGCTGAATACGCGTCACTTCAAACTTACTAAGTTTCCTTTCCTCACTAAGGCAGGTTGCTGCTTGAGAAAAGAAAAAAGCAAGTGTTTCAAGCAAGCATTGAGTCTGAGTAACAATCGTGTTTAACACATTCCCCAGGCTATGCTTCCACATTATTATTTCAACTCTTGACCACTCCCTCCGTTGTTCCTCTGGATCACTGCTTCCAAAATCTTCCCATCCTCATCCTCCATCTAGGCTGGTCCCTACTAATTTCTCTCCCCTTTCACACTATTCCTTATTCAGACCTGATGATTCCCACTAGACAGTGGAAGAGTAGATACTAATTTGTTAATTTTCCCCCTGACTTATCAACCTCATAAGGTCATTTTCCCTTAGGAATTAGACTCTTGTGAATCCAAGTGAATTTCTAATTTGCTATGCAAAGGTCAGCAAACTATAGCATGGGGGCAAAATCTAGCCCACTATAGTTTTGGGGTAAATAACTAGCACATCCATTAATTTACATAATGTTCAAGGCTACTTTCAGGTAACAAGGGCAGAAGTGAATAGTTTAAATAGAGACCATATGGCCTTCAAAGCCTAAAATATCTACTCTAGCTTTTTTCCCCCCCTTTTAAACATTTTATTTATTTTTGAGAGAGAGAGAGAGAGAGAGAGAGAGAGAGAGAGAGAGAGACAGTGTGAGTGGGGGAGGGGCAGAGAAAGACAGAGACAGAATCTGAAGCAGGCTCCAGGTTTTGAGCTATCAGCACAGAGCCTGATGCAAGGCTTGAACTCACAAACTGTGAGATCATGACCTGAGCCGAAGTTGGATGCTTAACCAACTGAGCCACCCAGGCGCCCCTCTACTCTAGCCTTTTTCAGGAAGTTTGCTAAATCCTGGCCTAGCACAGTGACTATCATGGCTCACTAGATTAATGCGTATGTATAATGGTTGAATTTCAGGCAGGATTTTTACCCTCTCCCTTGTCCTAAAGGTCTCTTCCCCTACTCCCAGCCTCAACAGCTTCTGAGCAGACCTAGTCTGCTCCATATTTATGAAGACAGACCGATATCCATCAGGCAATAGCCTTGTTCCACTTGTAGTGGGTCAACCTTAGCTCTGATTAAGAGCCTACCATCTGATATGTGGCTGCCTTCAGTATCCAAAATATAGTGTATCCCACAGGTGAAACGGATCCTGATCACTCTGGTTCTTAGGGAACACAGTCTAGCTTTGACAAGTCTTCATAAGGTATCTGGTGAATCCCATCCCATCTTTATTTCACCTGGCTTTCCCTGTTCTAGTCTACACTTCTTTGCTAGAATGAATCTAATCCTGGATTCTGCAGGTCCAATCCTCACTCGTCTTTTATTTACTTTGTTGACTGTTGACTGTTAAATGATGCCAAAATCAGGTCTTCACATTCCCTAGTTACCAAGTAGGGAAGATATGCATTCTTTGGGTTGTCACACTGATGGAAGTCTCTCCATCTAGTCTAGTCCTGGCTTAGCCTCAACTGGAATTGGATGTTAGTGATAAGACGAATTACACAGATGACCCTTCCTATGACTCTCCACAGATGCAGAAAAGCTTGGCTTTGACTATTAGAAGGCAAATACCTGATTGATGGGGGCAAAGAGTTTATCCATAAAAATAAAATAGATTTAAAAGATATAAAAATAGATACAAGAAAGAAAAAATGAATTATCAGTGTGCTTGAGTCTTCTAAACAGTAGATTAAGTGCCACCTTAGACTAGGAGGAGAAAGAAAAAATGAGAAGGGATAAAGTTGGTAGGGCTCATCAAAAGAACAGATCAGGAGGGTACTACATGGACAAGAGAGCATTGAGAGACAGTCAGCACCAGTGCTGGAGAAGACTTGAGAGTGAGCTTCACTCATGGTCTATGATAACGCCTTTTTTGTTCTCCAGTGACATCTGCCTGAACCCTGAGGCTTCATTTTAATATTAACCAAACTATCTACAAATAGTAATAATTAATAATTAAAACTTTTAATTCTTAGCCTTCCCAGAGTTTACAGCTTATTTAAAATAGTGTTGTTATTTGCTTACCACTGAGAAAAAAATAAGAGAGACATTGGATACCTCTCTATCCTATTATTACTGTTCTCCTATGGGTTTATAATGCCACAGGAAGGGAGCATTAGTAGCTTTGGAACACTTTATCTGAAGGGTTAAGAATATAAATTTTTTTCTGTTTTCCAAGATACAAGGAGGCAAAGATTTTTACATCTTACTTAGAATACCTGGAATTTTTCTGATACCAAAGAAACATCTTGTTATTAATAGTTATAAAAGCAAATTATGATAGTATTATATAAGTGTGTAGCCATGAGTAGTTACTGATGTTACTATAAAACTGTAGTAAGAGAGGGTAGAAATTGCGTTAAAAATTCTGAGTGATGGGAGTTGAAAAGTAAGATGAAGGCTTTAAGAAGATAAAAACATTCTGACAAGACCAGAGGAACAGACACACAGCTGTTTAGGGAAGCAGCTTTCAGATTTATGAGACATAAAGTTATATACTACAGGCATTAGCTGGCATTCTCTACAACACTAAGTTTTTAATATAAGGAATCAGTTAGAAATAACAGCAGTAAATTTCAGTTTACTTAGAAGAAACTTATCATCAACCTAGAAATAGCTTACCTCTGCTACAGTTCTCTAAGGTCTTATTCAAGTCCACACTTGCCTACTCTTCAGAGTGATCCTAGCATTCTAAGATTAACTAAGGACAAGTACCTGGCATGTTTTGGTAGATAAATAGGTTATACACCTTTGGAAAAAAAAAAAAAAAAGAAAACAAAAACCCACAAGCCTCTTGAATATACTCCTCTTAAACAAAAATGTAAAAAGTTCCAAGTTAAAGATGCCCAAGGTGAGCATTAAGAGGCAAAACCAAAATTGCCTTTAATTATATACGTAATCCTTGTCCCAACATCAAGCTTAGAATAATTTCTGCGGATACTGAAGAAGACCTTCTTAGAATAAGGAGACTAAGAAGAAATGGATATGGGACTTACTCAAAATTCTTCCATGTCAGGCTATAAGGCCAGATCATTGTTAAAGCTACTTTCTAAAGATCTAATTCAAAGCAAAACTCTTTCATGCCAAAGCTCACCACTAACAAGTCTTGTGACCTAGGTGTTGAGGACCTGATTGCATTTTACTCACTCCTAACTATAATTAATGAAGATAGTAATGGGGAACCATAAACCAAAGTCTAGATGAGTTTTTTCCCAAATCATATTTTAAGAAAGTACTTCTAAGAAAGTAAAAATTAAGCCAAAAAGTTGATTTGGAAAACAGCAAGAGTTATCATCTGATTTACTAAGCTTCCTATAGGTTCTTTGCAACATATCAAAAGGTTAGAAACTTTATGTATTTGATGCAACATTTTGAAGTAAGAATAAAAAGTCCCAAAAGGTCCACTGCAGATTTCTAGGTTGTCTGTAGAATATGATACAAGATTCTTTAACTCACCTCCAGATGCCTTTGACCTTTCTTTCAACTTTTCTGCAGCCATTTCACCATAGCTGGGAAGTTCTGACATCTTCACTCCAGATCGAGCTTCTGCTATTAGCTGACGAGCTCTCTCTCTCAGCTGCCGACGTCGCTCTTCATCTTGCTGCTAAGATATATTGAACAGTTGCCAACTCAGTAATTGACAGAAATGCAATTTCATTTTCAATCTGATCATCATGATAGTAACTGGTTTACAGCATGGTGCTTGGCCCACATTATAAATAAGATGCTCTATATCAGTTGGATGTCACACCATTTTTAAAAGACATCCTACAATCAGATTTTTAAAAAAATATTTACAAATTATTGTATTAAAATGTCTGCTAAAAATTCAAACTAGCCTTTAAAGAATGCTTGGCAATATTTATTATTGAGAAAATAGAAGGGGCTATTGTTAACAAAATAATCAGGCTTATAGAAAAAAAGAATACCAAAAACAATTTCAATTAATACCTTATTTTTATAAAATAGAATTTAACTTGCTGTTTTCTAATAAAGGTATAGAGCACTAATAGACATCTCTGATAGCAGAAAAGGCTGCTACACTACATGATCAAATATATGAAACAGAATTTTTAGGGGGCTGGAGTAGGAATGGAGACACTATATTAGTTCCACAAGTCATAGTTGTTGGCAGTTTTAAAATCAGAATTGGGTAACTGATATACTATCCCCATTCCTAAGTCTCTCTTCTCTTAAATGCTCATTAAGAAGGCAAAATAAAATCTAATGTGTTTTTTTTAATATTTAAGTACAAACTACAGAGTATTAAATAACTAAAATTTCTGCCTACTAAAAAAGGACTATTATGAATTATAATAATTGATATGAATTTACAAATTGCTTTATAAACTGGAAAATATATAAAATAAGGCATCATAACAAAACAAAGCCTGAAATAATGTGGCTTCAACATATCCTTACAGTGCTATCTTCCCTTAACCTCTCCCAACCTCCATAAAAGTTCACATCTATTTATATAGAATTGCTTGTGTAGTGTAGTTTCATGTACCCAGGGATTTGAATATGTCATTTCCTCTTGGAATGTTCTTCTCTCATTTGATTTAACTCCTACTCATTTTTCAAGATTCAGTTTAAATCCACTAAATTTCCCAACGATTCTTCCCTCCTCCCCACTGGTGGAATAAAGTCTCCTTTATCTATGTTACTACAGTACTGTGTGTGTGTGTGTGTGTGTGTGTGTGTGTGTGTTATTACTTTTGAAACTATTTGTCAAGTTACATTTTAACTCTGTACAAATGCCTCCTTCTCAACAGAACTGAGTTATGTGAAATTAGGAGCTACATCTAATTTATCTTCGTATCTCTGGTCTTTACTATGCCTTTGTACTTGGTACTTGCTATAGAAATTTCAGGACTGAAAACTTGTAATTTATACTCTCAAATGTTTATAATATAGAGGGAAAGATAAAGTGGCCACAATAAGGAGATCTGATCAAATTGCACTGAAGAGTTCAGTAGAAAGAACATTTTTGGCTAAGGGACAAACAGAGGGCATCATGGCATCATGGTTTTAGAATTGAGTCTGCAGAACAAGCAGGATTAAAAATGGATAGAGATGGTAGTCAGAAGTTAGGTGGGTCACTAGTCAAAACCACAAGTAGGAACAATACACAGGTATAGAGGCAAGAAAGTACAATGCAAAAGAAGGACATAGTCTAATTTTCCTGAGCATAGGGCAAAAATAGTAACAGAACGACAAGGCAAGAAAAATAAAGCTGGGCAGATAAGACTATAGGATCCCTGTTCAACAGGGTGATTTATTCTAAAGAAAGTGAGGTTTTGGGGGTGCCTGGCTCAGTCGGTTAAGCGTCCGACTTCGGCTCAGCTCATGATCTCACAGTTCATGAGCTTGAGCCTCGCATCAGGCTCTGCGCTGACAGCTCAGAGCCTGAAGCCTGCTTCAGATTCTGTGTTTCCCTCTCTCTGCCCCTCTGCTTGTGTTCTCTCTCAAAAATAAATAAACATTTTTCTAAAAGTTTGGTTTTGTGTGTTGTGTTTTTTTATTTGTTTATTTGGTGTCTAGGAGAATGACCAATCACAGGTGTCACTTGAGAAAGATGAATCTAACAATAGTATATAAGATAGGGTGGCATAGAGAAACTGGAAAGAGTCTAGGTAGGAGGCTCTTATAATAGTCCAAGGAAGATGTAATGAGATCCAGAAGTAGGATGATGCTAACTGAAATGAGAGAGACATTGTAAGAACATATTAGAGGTAGAACTGGTACCTATACCAATTCTTGGTAACTGATTGGATGTGGAGGGAAGAAAGAAGTTGACTCAGAAGTTTTAAACTTGGGCAACTAGCAAAACTGTGGCACTAAAAATAAAAATAGATAAACTAATGAACAATAGGAAGGGAGGGTAAGAGATGGTAGTCAGAAGTTAGGTGGGTCACTGGGTTGGAGAGACTGCCTGGACATCTGAGTGAAGATGTTAGGTGGTAGATGGGAAAGTGAAATTCATGTTAAGAAGTGAAGTCAAACTAGGACTATAGAGCTGAAATCACGGGGATAAATCAAAGTGTTTAAAGAGACACTATGAAGAAAAAGGGCAGCTACTGACTGAAACGTGGAAAGTATCTGTATTCAGATGAGAAGAGAAAAGGAGATAGATAAAGAGAAGAACTAGAACACTCATGTATCAGGAGATAAAGGGAACAAACAACTGTAGTAAATGTGATAGGTTAGTGAGTCTGAATGTTAAAAAGGGCAACCAAACTCAGTAGGCAATATTATTAGGAACAGAGGAAGATAACAGATTGGTAGAGCTCAAACCTAGGCAATTCTTTCACACATTTTGAGATGGCTAGAAATGAGAGCTGTCAAGATTAATAGGAGTAGATTAATAGGGGTATCAAATGGACCCAGAGACATGCTTGAAGCCCCTAGTGAACAAACTGAAACAATTTCAGTATCAAAAAGAACAATGACTGCTGTGAATTGAATCAATGAAATCACACATTGAATCAATGAAAAGTCATCAATTCAATGTGATATTCAAAAAGTTCTTAGACGGGGGTTCCTGACTCAGTTGGTAGAGCATGTGACTGTCAATCCTGGGGTCATGAGTTTGAGTCCCACGTTAGGTGTAGAAAAAAAAGATTTGTGAAAAAAAAAAAAAGAAACGAGGAAAAGAATAAAGGGAAATTTTTTTTTAAGTTTCTTAGAAGGATGTATTAATTCATTTGAGTCAGCTTTTAAAATAACTCCTCTGAAAATTGGCAATTAGAGGAAAAGAATCCAGCAATTATCTTGTCCTGCCAGTAAAAACTCACTTTTAGGGTAACTAAATAGTCCCAGCCAATGAAAAAAAGCTCTATTTTATAAAATAATACCACCTATAATTTTTAAAAGGTAAGATTACAAAAACATAACTTTGCCATTCATAAAAGAATGACTCTGGCATGGATTATCAACAGCTATTTAAGCTCTTTGATATATGTCTGATGGGAAACTAGATAGTCATATTATGTTGTGGCAGACTATATTTTCCAAAGATAGCCATTAGAGTGTTTTTCATTCCACATGTTCTCTGCAATGTGACTTTACTCCCTCATTAAGAGGTAAAATTTAATTCCTCCCCCCTTCAATCTGGGCCAGCTTTAGTGACTTGTATTATAATCAGTAGAACATGTCAGTGTTGTGGGTGATTTCCAAGGCTTGGTAGGAAAGGCCATATCCTTTTTGCCCAGTTCTCTTGAAATACCTGCATTTTTTACTTTCTGGGAACCCAGCTGTCATGCCAGCGGAGTTAAGCCTTGAGTCTCCTTGGCCCATGTACCAGACATGTGAATGAAGAAGCCTTCAGAAGATGTCAGCCTTTAGCCATTTTGAGTCAACCCCAAGGGTCAAGTTTTCCTAGTGGAGGCCCCAGACAATATGCAACAGAGACAAAGCATCCCCAGTGTGTCCCGTCTGAAGTCCTGACCCACAGAATCTGTGAGCATAAAAATAATTTTTTTTTAATACCACTAAGTTTGGGGTAGCTTTTACACAGCAATAGTAATTGGAACATATGCTTAAGAAACACCACACAGATTATTTCCTAGTGGCAAGGAGAAAGCCTACTCGTAAATGGAGAGATCAGAATGAAATCAGGGATTAGGGGCCATTAATCTATTGGTCAGTCTTGGCATCATTAATGATTGGTCAACCATATGTTATATGTTTTTTGATGTGAAGCACATGAAACGCACATCACCAATAATATTCTAGCGCAAATGTTTAAAATGAATCCACTAAGCCTTTCAGTATAACTTCCAATTTATCATATACACAGGGGATAGAAAAACATGATAAATGACACAGCAAGGAAGCAACCAAGTAAATCTAGAAGGTATGACATTGAGGATAAATGACCTGGTCATTTTAATAAGAAAGTTACAAAAATAAGCACACAACAAAAACCAACTAACCAATCACCATCACCACCAAAAGAAACCTAACGGTATAGTCCTATTTGTATAGATACAACATATAATCCCAGGTTAGCTAGTAGTTTGGACAAACCAGCTGTAAGGGCCATTGCTGAATCAATTACAAAAATTTGAACATAACCATGGTATTAAGTGAGAGGAAATGCAATGTGACTGAAAAAAAATAATTTATGTAGTAATAACCTCATTTTATCATTTTGGCAAAATAAATACACATATATATGTAGAGAAAAAGACTTCAAAGGGTATTCACAAAGTTGGTATGATGGAGATATCTAGGTGTGGAAATGTGATATTTTTGTTTTCTTTCATTTGTCTGCATTTACTAATTTCCAATAATATACATGTACTACTCTTATAATAAAAGTTATTTTAAAAAATAATCTGGGGAGAAGGAAGGAAAAGATGAGATAGCAGGTTTCCTAGGGTGGGTGGTAGTTGTGGTGGGAGCAAAAGAAGAGAGATTTAACATTCAAGGGAAATTGTCCTAGTATTTAGAGACACAAGCTTATTTGTAGTTAGAGGAGTAGAATGCACCAGACAGGGTGAGAATGAAGACGGGAAAAGAAAATAATATGCATAAATCCTCAATTCACTACTAATATTTCAGAACGTGGAAAATATCAAGCTCAATAATGATGACTCTTGTAATGGCTGCTGAATATTTCTTAGCTTTTATGTGCTAAGTGCTGTATATGCATGATCTCATTTAATTTTCACACCCTGATTTTTACCAATGAGTATATTTAGGTTTAGAATTCTAAATTCATGCCAACTAGACCTGATGTCAGAACTGGGAGTCCAGGCCGGGTCTGTCTGAGTACCGAGGCCTTGCTCTTAACCACCAAACTATTTGATCCCCAAAAGTATCAAATTACAGGACCAACTGAGGAAAATTGAGCTTTTACTAAACTTTCATCTTTCAAACTTAAGAAAAGTTAAGAGTGCTAATAAAAACCATTATTTGATATGCCTCAGGCAACTGGGTTTAAGTGAATTTCACTGCGTGAATAATAACTTCTTGCAGAGCTGCAATTTGGTGATTCAGACTAAGATGAAGTGGTCTTGGGTCATCTTAACTGAGTTAAAATGAAATAAATGATTCTACCTTTCCAAATATGAAATGGGAACCTAATTTTTTTTCTTACAAGCTACTACCTCCTCTTGGTCTCCCACCTCCCCCAATAATACTCCTATCTGCAAATGTTTCTGAGAGCTTACCAAGAGTGCAATTTAACACAGGCAATCATTAATAAAACCAACTCTAAATACTAATTAGGGACACTTTATCAATTTCCATGTAAATTGTTTGTTTGTACCTATTTACCCGTCATTGTTCTCTATACAATAGAAAAAATGCAAATGAACAAATCAGAATGCAGCCCTAATGGGACTTTCTGTTTATAACCATTAGCCCAGAGGTGTGCTGTAATTCAATTCTCAAGTAGCAAGATTTAGCCTCATTAACAGACTGCAAGGGCAGGTTACAACTCATAAAACCCTACAGTAAACAAAGTTTATGGACACAGCACAAAATCTTGAGCCTGATTGACAGAATTCTAGTTCCCTATCAGATTGCCTTGATTTACTTTTCCACTAATGTCCTAACACCACAGAGACAATTTTGCTTGGGCCTAGAGCTCTCCAGTGGGATGGCATATCTGTGTTGTTTGTTTTCTTACCCATTAACTTCCCTTAAGACAAAGAACCAACTGAGAAAATAGAAGTTAATTGTTAAGGTCAAAAGGAAAAGCTTGTAATTATAGCAATTGATTATGCAACAATTTTTAATTTAATTGATAATATTAATGTCCAGATTCATTATAAGAAAAACTATTTCATTTTAATTTTTATATACAAGCTCCATTAGAAGTTGATTTTTGCAATAATATTTACAGACTAGTTAGCAACAAAATCTATGGATCTTTTTACTCAGAAGAGACATACTGTTTATGTCAAAGGAACAAAATGACTAGGCAGTAAGGACGATGAGTTTTTTTGTATGGTATCTGGCACAAACTGCTCAAATATGTAGATAATGAGTATTTCTGACAATAATGGTTTGTTTAAACCGACCCATGTGTTATTGCAATTTGTTCTGACTATTCTGCATTCAACAAAGACAAAAACTCACAGCTGGAAATAAATCATCTGTTTACTATGTCTGCTACAAAAAAAAAAAAAAAAGAGGAATCTTTTCACTGGGATGCAGAGGTAAGGTAACTCAGAAGACTGCTGTTATTAAAAAGAAAAAGTACACTTGAAAAATTGAACACATTAGGAAATTTATATATCTTCCATTTACCTGCCTAGTTTAAATAAACTTAAGTAAATTGAAGTAGTTAGGCTTCCTATTTCTATGAATGGGTCTGATGACGTTTACCTTTTTCTATACAGTGTTATTTGGAATTAAACTACTATGTGGGATAGTCTAGCTTTTGTAAAATGGATGCACTCTTTGGAGGGTTTATAAAAGCTGCAATTTTGGAAGGCCTCCCTCCCCACAACCATCTTTTTATAAAACAAGTTATAACAGATTTTTTAGTAAATACTACCTCTGTGCCTGCACACAGTATTTTCACACATGTTGTCTCATTTCGTAGTCAGAATTCTGCAAGGTAAATTACTATCTCTCTGATTTGACAGAAATTGAATCACACTTAAATACACTGCCCAAGGTCATATATCTTGTAAATGGCATAGTAAAAATGAAAAATCATTGTCTGATTTCAAAGCATCAGTCGTATCTATCACATAACTGGTGTTCAGAGAATGTTTCTGAGGCCCTACTGTTAAATTGTCATTTTTTTTTTTAAAAACCCAGTTTTTTACTTATTCTTGGGCTTTACAAATCAGTAACCCTTTGTGTTACTGAATACACAGAGATGAGGAGACAGTAACTTACTTATATTCATTCAAAACTTAGGTTCCCAACCTTAAATTATAAGCCTTCACAAAAGTGCTGAACACAGTGCATTTCAGCTTTACTTTTCTCTTTGCTAACATCTTCAGGATCAGGCAAGAGTCTTGTTCTGGTGCAAAGAGCTTGTATTTCAATACAACAAATTTAAGTATTTTCAAATACAGAAAATGGATCAGAACTAACCACTCTGGACATGAATTGAAAAAATATTTAGTCCACCTCACAGAATATCAAGTTACTATTTTCCTTATTCTGAAATGGTCTACAATCTGCCATAGATAGATGCACTAGTAAAACTTGAACAATTTAAGGACAAACTCTTCAGGAATAAGTAATGTAATTCCTTGTTTCCTTTCCATAAAAATGTATTGGTATGCAATTTTTATATTTCACAGTTCACCGACATCTAGGCAAGCTTTCTTCCACTGCTTCAATGGTGCTACTTTTAATTTTATCCTCCTTAGTCGTAGTAATTAAAGTGATCAGCAGTGGCATCCCAGCGGCTTTGACACAGCTACAACCCCCTAGCAGACTTTTGCTTTTAAGGGGAAGGGGAAGAAAAAGACTAGAGTTTCATTTCACAGAGAAAAAGAAAATCAAGCTTCTCCCAATCCTCAACTTCATTCAATTGTTCTTTCAGCAGCCTTTGGATCTTAAGAATCAAATAAAAATGGCTGCCATGGGGGGTCCTTTTTATACTTGCTGCAAATGTCACCAACTGACATTACTCCAGCCAAAAAATGATGCCATGGATTTGTGAAGGTGAATTAGAACATGAGAAACTGTCAGTGTAGCTGCTGAGATCATTACCCACCCATGGGTGTCCT